>NW_027108759.1:487415-498631 GCF_000696795.3 Halyomorpha halys | reverse complement strand
TTTTTTTTATTTTAGTATGTATGTGATCATTTATCAATATTACCTATTGCCCACAACTGTGTGGCAGATTGTAATATCTATCAATAAATAAATCTCTTCTTCTTCAAACATTTATGGGAAATCAGTTTCAAAATATAAAATATCCAGTTATTTCAATATAAAACTTTTTTTTGTAATAAAAATTTGGAGGATATAATATAAAATTATTTAAAAAATTTGAATTTTCTTTAATTTTAGGCGACGAGCCTCACTACACTCCCTCTTTACAATCCTTTTCCTTCTCGATCCGTCAACGCTTCACAATGACTAGTGAATTTTTAACAAATCACTTCATGCTGTTTCACTAGAAGCGTCAAATCATAATTATAATGGAGAAACAACAGCCACAAACTTGGCTTGTTTTGGAACGTCCTCAAACGAAACCTTATTAATACATAAATTTAATTATGACGTAATAGAGACACAGTGTGTAGAGCTTTGCGTGCTGAAAGAGACTCGTAGGACAAGGCCGGAGGAACAGAAGGACTACAAAGTGGTCCGCTCTGAGGCTACTTGGGAGTCAGCCTACGGCCAAGGACCTACGCCATTAAGGACAATTAATAAGCTAATCTTTCATCCTGCCATATTAGCTCGTAACCATTTATAAAGACTTTTACCGTTTAGGATGCATTGGTCAGCATACGAAATGGAGTACGTTGGACAAAGGCTTCGAAAGTTTTTTGAAATATAGGAAAACTAATCGGTAAAACAGTAAAAATTGATATATTTTTAAAACTATCCCTTAAATGGAAATGTTAGTTTGCTTTCGGGGCAAGCTTAGTAATTAAGTAAGGTTAGTAATTTATTCTATAGATACAAAAAGTAACTTAGTAATAAACAATAAACAACAAGATTACAAAATTAATGATTAAAGGAAGGTATAATTATGACATTACCGAAATGCAGACTGAAACAATTATCCACTTCTCACAATAAGTTGAATTTAAACATTTTTACCAACACGTTTTTATTCGTAATTAAAAAAAAATCAAAACTTCCATTCAAAAATTTCGTAGATAAAAGTTTCAGCGGATTTTCAATTCATTTGGGATTTTTTTTAATGTTTAGAAGGAAAAATATTATATTATTTCCATGATTTCTACTGTAATGCAAACACAGCGTCGATTATCCTAACAGGCAAAAAAATAAAATCAGGTTGTTGTGATTTTACTTATTTTTCAATGATTTGTTCAAAACCTTTTTGTACCTGAAATTTTATATGATTCAAGGCTACTCGGCTAGAATATAAATATTCATAAAAAATAAACATTTATTATTTTAAAAGTTTTCCCCATAGTTTGAAAATAACAATAATGATAAAACTTTTATCTTAGATTTTGAAGAATACAAATTTTAAATACATATTTTCAAAATTTATTTGCGAATAAAACTTTTACTCCACTAAAAAATAAAAGTATTATATTAAATTAACACTTTTTTTCGATTCCTGCCTAAATGAAGTAATTATTAATCATAAAATAAATATTTACCATTCACAAAGGTAAATAATTTTTATTTATGAAATCCTGATATTTTTAAATTACATACATTAACTTAATAAAGTAATTTGATATTTGCTACCAAGCCTTTGAGCCTTCACGGTGCTTATCGCAATAGCAAGCGTAACCAATTCCTTCATTCTTTACCTCTTTCCTATTCTACATATCAAAATGTCACCGTCTTCCGAACTGATATTATTTGAAAATAATATTTTTTAATTATTGAAATAGAGATAATAAATTTATGTTACCAATGAAAGGTGTCTTTTTTTCCCCAACGGTTACCTACTTGCTGCATTACAAACAATGAAATATTTTAAAGTAATAAGTACTAAAATAATAGGTATACATTTTCGTAATCTTCAATCAAATTTAAAATTTCTTCGGAAGATAGTGACATTCTGGTTCGTAGAACGCAAAAAGAAACGTAATAAGGCAAGAAATGTTTGCTTGTGGAAAATTACATTCATGAACTTGTGGAAAATTCATCAAATGAACAATGAATACTTTATCAGGAACGTTAACAGCTAATATAAAATTTAAATTGTATAATTATTTAAATAAGAAGAAAGAGGAATCTAATTAAAGAACCATTCCTGAGGTTAATGATTTGGTGAACTCCACCGTCCATAAACTGAACTGTTTCTGGGATTGTGTCCATTATCTTTTACCTCCTATATTATAGCTACAAAGAGTTGGGAAGGAAACAATTAGGGTTTTGTCTCCAGTCGTCAATTTTCATTTTTAAAAAAAATGATAATGAATAATAATACTTGTATAAAGATATATAAATTGTTAACTTAGTTTCCACTAGTTGTGGAATGTTTTTCTTATAACCGTTAATGAATCCTCAACTGGCTATTTCTTATTGATGTAGTAGAAACTATATTCATAACTCTGCAGACTTTCGCATTTCGTCTATTTTTATATGCGAATTAGTGCGAACACGGACCCTAGAGATCGACGAATATAAAAAGCATTTATAAAAATTAAGATACAGCAAAAAACTCCTAACTATACGGACTCCTTTCTCTTCGGCACTTTCTCTGTATTGCTTTCAAGTTACTCTTTCCAGCTCATTAAATTCATACTTCAGTTGTTAGGAAATGTAAAAAGAATCTCTCAGGTATTTATTATTATTGTTATTTCAACATCATTCGTAATTTTTTTTTCTTTAGATAATAAAATGCAACATTCTGCTGTTTACTCATGTGATATTTTAAAAAGTGATTAATAACCGAAACGACTAATATAAAATAATTATTATTATATTAATTTGTTGAGGAAACATGAATTAATAAAGTACTTTTCGGTATTTTAATCCTATAAACGAAGTACAAAAGACCAGATGGACTTGACTTTCACATTTATTCATTCAATATGACGGATGATATTTGGTCAATATCCACAGACGGATAGTCGGAGACAAGCTTGTAACATAGATTTTTATCAGATCTGAATGAAATATCAAAAAGGTTCAGTTTAGGCTCAAAAAATATTCAGCATTT
The DNA here is from genome assembly GCF_000696795.3 of Halyomorpha halys. NCBI lineage: Eukaryota > Metazoa > Arthropoda > Insecta > Hemiptera > Pentatomidae > Halyomorpha > Halyomorpha halys. The sequence goes on along the minus strand of NW_027108759.1, from coordinate 495,585 downwards.
CGCTAGACAGACCGTTTCCTTTAATTTCACCCCGTTACGGCCTTCTACTTCGATTAAAAGAGATAATTGCTTCTTGCCGTTCTTCGTAAATAGGTTAAACCTTGATTTACCCTAAGTTTCTTCAGGAGTGAACTTGACAGAATCACTGAATGATGCCACAATTTTTTCGAAAGTAAAACGTATTTAGGAATCAATTAGTACAGTCAGTGGTCTGTTATAATTATTAGTTCTGCAAACGACAGAATGAAACAGACTAATATGACTATTTTATTTACATTGGAATTCACTTCACATCAGACAAACATTGGATCCAAATTATCATTAATTGCCTAATGAAACATTTAGTGGAAAAATAATATATAAAGAGAACGTAAATAAAACACCTATATCTGTTTACACATCAATTTGAGATTTTAATAGATACAACCAATTCATGTAATAAAAATTCAACCTTGTAATAGATAGTTTACTACAATATTTTATTGAACTAAATAAAAATGTTAATTATTTGATCTTTTTAATTAGTTGATTATAAACAACACAAATAGTTTTCAAATGAAATATCACATATTTCATTTACTATTTTGATGCTTTCGGACATTGTCTTCATATTAGAACTCTTTATGTTTATTCTCGACCAATAAATCGTAAAATGTTCTTGATTCTGCTTTAGCTAAAAGCTAATTCAGATGAATGCCTTTTATCTTTAAAGTGGAGACGTGTACAGTCGATGCGACAATTATTACGAAAAAAATAAACTTTTAATAACTACAATTTTAAAAAATGGTAAAATATGCTCAAAGCTGTGAACTTATTATATGACCCGTCAACATTAATCACCCCCTTCCTCAGAAATATGTTTTCCATTCACGTTAAAATGTTATTGATACATTTTTGAGGAATACTTTGCTACGGCAACAGTTTGCTAGTTAGAATTGATCCAAACTTACCTCTCTAACCTCACCGGGCTAGACTTAGCTCACGATCTATGATGAAACCATATCAAACATTACCCAGAATCTCTCACACATACAGAATAGAAGTGAAGTAATGTTTTCATCAAGTATCTTTAGTAGGCACGTTGAATATTGCACATTCAACAGCAATGCAAATGTCTCCCATGAACATCGAAGACAATTTGTGAAACCTAGTAGGAAGACCCCTCTTCAACGACTATCCGAAGATTCAACCTTGAGTTAGCAAAGAACTCAATCATAGCGTTATCCAATTCGATTGTCTGCTGGCAATGGAAAGTATATGACTTGTAAAACGTCTTGGCTCACATTGAAATACTCTTGTCGTTTCGAATAGGCTGCTAAAAGATATGTCAATCGTAACTCTTTGTTTGATTCTACGTCGTTCTTCTGTTGTGAGGATGTCATTCCTGTCAATGTGGATGATGTGATGTACACAAAAAGTTCTTTCGATTTACAGAACTCATACAGAATAAAATAAATTTTACTAAAAATAATATAATAAATGATTCGAAAGATCGTAGATGTATAAAAATAAATACATATTATTCTTTTTATTTATTACAAAAACAATTTTTATTACAATTTTTTTTACAAAGGAAAGCTGACTACATCCTGTTCCATTGGTATGATGAATTAAGTAATAATTGTGATGGTTATAACAAAAGTGAAAGGAGTAAGAAGATTAAACAAAGTTATATAATAATAGAGGTCTTAATGATATTCATTAACAGTTACATGTTTAATTGAGACACGTAGAGTGGCCCTGTACTCGGACTATACTTGAAGGAACAAAATAGTCCCAGGTATGTTTGTTAATGTCAACCACAATTGGTTCCTACCCCGACCGCACAGAAGGTTGAAACTCAAGGATTATGGAATAATTCTGCGGCGAGTTTTATCCAATTATGCATTGTACTACAAAGTGTTATTCCCACTCGATTCTCATATATTTCTATTTCCTTCAACAAAGCAATACCATTTTTTATTCAATCTTTCTTTCGGAATTTGAAAATGTGGATATAAAATTTATTAACGTCTTCTTTCTTAAAATCACATCAAAATCTTACAACAAAATGAGGGAATATTCTTTATTGTAATTGTTTTATTGTATTATATAATGTAATTGTTTCCTTATTTGCTTTTCTTAATTTTGTTCATTTCTTTTTAAAGAGGTACTTTAACAATAGTCAGGTCATTTCCTTCTCACTGCGTATTTTTTTTTTTTTTTTTATTAAGTTTTATTACTAGAGCCCTGTTTCATAATAAAAGCTAATAGTATTAGTTCATAGTACAAGTGTGGTAATAATACTAATACTTATTAGGGATGACTATTAGTTATATTACAGTAATTAAAAAATACTAAAGTACAAGTTACTATTGTACAAGTCTGTGTAATTGAATTAAGATAAATCTACAAGACCAATAGTATTAGTTTGTACTTTATTATGAAATAGGGCTCTGAAAGTATTAATATTAATTAAGATATACCATATTTATAAATGTAACCATCTAACGCCCGCCAGACTATTTATTTATTAAATAAATAAAACAAATAAATGACCTATCATTTAATCTAATGTTATAAAATGTGAGTTCTTTAGCATATCTAACTCTGGATTTTTCAGTGGAATGAGGGTACTTTCTTTTAAGGATTTTGATAATAAAACAGATTAAAAAAAAAAAAAAATATATCGGCCCCTTTTTAATACGTGTCATGAAAGCATTGGTCGCTAAAAACCGTTAAAAAGTATTTTCCGTTTAATGCGATTTCAATTTCCTGTAAGAATCCATCATCATAATTGATGCTTCATTATCTTAGTTGCCATTTTCTTCTGCTCGGCCGGTTGGGAAGATGAGTTCTTTTAGTAAATTAGATTGTCTAATTTAGTTCTATATTTTTTTATATTCGTTTATATACAAATCGTGAATTTTTGGCACTTTCCGCCTCCAGGACCCGTTTAGAATCCATAAATCAAAGTATTCCATTCCAATAAAAATTACAAAATTAGTAGTTCTAGAGAAGAACTGAATAAAAGTAGAAAATAAACAGTACCCTCCTAAATACTGATTGATTAAACTCGTCTCTTACTAATTAGTGAAAATCGAATCGAAATTCCAAATATTGTTGAGATAAGGTAAATTAAACATAGATGATGAATCTATAAATATCAATCGCAAGAAACCAACCACGCACATTCTAGAAAGAAAAAAACTAACATTATACACAAATAAAAAAATCATTCACGAGCTCGGTGAAGTCCATTAGGTTTGGCATTGACTGTACTTGGGCTTACCCTCCGGTCGAGAAAGCTGGAGAGACCTGTTAACTAGAAAAGCGATTCTGGACACTAGCTTTTAATGTTATTTTGGCTATAACAAAGGTCCTTTAATGATTTTATTCAATGGGAGTCAAGAACTGTCATTTACAAAGACTATGACTTCTTGTTAGATTGCAGGAAGAGGACTTCCTTGCATCGTTTATCGCTGAAGCGTCACAGTAATTAATGTAAATTGAGGCAATTCAGGTTTTTCCAATCCTCAAGGTTGGAGTACACTGAATGAGTACCCGAACCCAGTCGTGGCCGGACCGACGATGGCTTGGGAACGGTTCTTAGTGCTTTAATCGACAGTGGAGGGAAAGTGCTATAGAAAGTTTCCGCTTACAAATACATTTTTTGAAGCTATAATGGTTGTAAGGTATGTATCAAAATAGAATACTGAAATCGATTTACTCATAACTGTTTCACATAAGTTACTGAGTGTATGTTAACACCAATATTCATTAACAAATCGCCTATTTTATGTATATAGATATATTTTTAACTATCCAAACTTATTTTATTGTATAAATGGATAGCTCTAATATAAAAATTAAAATTCATGTTTTTCAAAATGTTTTTATATATTAAAACCGATAAACTCTTTGTTTAATAATATTTTTAAAAGGAAATTATTATTGATTATCAGATAGGAATTTCAGCGCTAGAAAGTTAATTGATTGCCTTTTTAACAACATATCGTATTTTTTATTCACAATATACTTCACAAGCTTTACCATATTTACCATAGCTATACCATATTAGCCAATCTCATAGCAAACACCGGTAAATCATTAATTTTGAAATTAGGTTTTTTTTTTTTGCCTTAAAGGCCTGTAACACATATAGTCTATGGCTAAACTTTGATTTGTATCGAAACTAAATATAGCACGATAAAATTTTTAAAATACAAAGTGGTGATAATAATTTTAGTCTACCTATACTTTGTGATAGTTCTACAATAGTTTATTCGGTAATAAATTGTGATAAAACTGTTTCAAGGCCAAGTTTGAATTAAGAACATTTTGACAGCTAATTTTCTGAAGAAAATACCTTTATTTAAACAACAATATACATGTTTTATAATAAATGTTTTTTTATATTTTATAAAATTATTTATAATACCAATTTTAGGATATTTAAATAATATTAAACAAAATAATAAGGTTTAAAATAATGTTTTTCGAAGTATTTCAATTAGTTATATGTGATAGCAATTAGTGCTATCAAAGCATTTAGCATAATACGTTATGTTAAAACTTAAAAATAAGCCAAAATTAAAATGCCAGGTTTCTGAGATTATTGAGAATTAGACTGAGCATTTATTACAGTCTAAAATCCTTAATGCTCCCTACTTTGTCACAAATCAAGTAATCCATCAGGACCTCAATGTTCCATAAGTTGCCGATATAGCCAGAACCAGATACCAATCCTCCCATTATAATCTTCCCAACCACCCAAACCCACTTGTTTCTAACCTAGCTAATTGGTTCCCTACCTGATAATCCTCCTAGGCGTCTTCTTTTCAGATAAGGATGGCCTCGAGATCTTCTCTAGAAAGGTTATTGGAGTTCTATCAATGGGTAGATTCTCCACATATCATGTTTGTTATCATGTCATTTTATAACTTATAGCAAATTTACTAGTCGTATATATAATTTACAGTTGTAAATAACAATAAATAAATTTTTAAAAAAAAGATTGATCATTTACGTATCATTATCACAGCTGACCAAAAATAAATTTTTTTTTTTTAAATAATCTATTTGATATTCATTTTTAAAAAATGGGCTTTAGTAAAGCAGGCCTTATACAACAATGATAGTGTGCATATCCAGATTTACTACTCCGCCTAACCTTAATAAGATAACACCTTGTCATCGTGATCATTTGATCCACATCCATGACGTGTAATTGATTGGAGCCATATTCTCTTCATGAGTGAAAACTATCGACTCCAATGTGCCCTACTGACATTAAGCTTTTCTTAGATGGACGGCCGTTAATTATTTCAAATCAAAACCAAGGTTGCGTTTTCGAAATCTCATCCCCCAATATTTGTATTTCGAAACCAAGGTCAAAATTTCTGGGGCATTTTTAGAGACACATATATAACCTCGAACATGATGTTCTTGACCGATATTTAATAATTATGCTCAATACAAAAAAATAATAAACTATGCCATGTCTAAGAAAAAAATTTATATTTAATTGTTACTGGATGATACCGTTTTATGTTCATTGAGTGATTCATTTACCAGCAGCTTAAAAATAAAATAGATATCCCGGAATAACATAGGGATATTATTAATGACTTATTTGGTTTATGAATTTGCTGGTTACAGATTTTAGGATTTAGTTGGAATATGGATGAAAATTACAAAACATCTGAAGGATATTTTAGTTTGTCGTGATCTGGCAGCACGAAAGGCCTTCAATTTCGGTTACGGTTGTTAAACCTTATTTCACATACAAAATAACATTCACGTTTGTTATGAATATCTATTACAAAAAATATAATTTATTGTGTTCACTTACAACAAATAATACATTCATTCATTCTTAAATAGTTGAAAAACTACTTAACCCCAATTAATTTTAATCCAACTTTTTTGATAACTATTTTTACTCGTTACTTATTTTTAGAATTAAATTTTCGAAAAGAAAAATGAATCTTACTAAACTATGCAATGCTTAATTTGCATAACTTTATGCGATATTTCTTCGATAATATTTTTATGATTCTGATATTTCTGTATTATTACAAATATTACTACTAATTTCAGTAATGATCGAATTGAAGAAAATTACTTACTAATTACTGTTACGGAAAATCTGACAAAACAAAGATTAAGAACAAGAAACACACTTCCACGCTATCTTTACTATTTGGCTCATGTAACGATGAGCTACATTTAACTACACTTGAGCTTTGGTATACGCAATTTACCAGGATATAGTTTTGCAAGCATTTGTCGATCAACAATGAGTCCATCAATAAGGAAAAACCTCAATATCTATTTATTACGGAATAATAAGGATGTCAACAAGAAAATATGATAACTATTTGTTCTTCCATCTTTAAAAATGTTTTCGAATTCTATAGCCTTGGTGTTCTTGGAGACAACACATTGAGCAGCGGCTGCTAAAATGTTTCAACATTCCAAAAAAGCCAACAAGCTATTCGACTGATCCTGTTATTAACTCCTATGGGCTGTTGAAAACCTAGCAGAATGGCAAAGAGTACACTCGTTGAAGAGGTAGCTATCCAGTTCGTATTGTACCGCAGTAAAAGAGAAGATTAAAAAGGACCCACTATGCATATTCAAACCACCTAACCTCAACAATGTTTGGAATTTCTATTTAATTTGTTCTGACAATGGTTAAATTTCTGAGGGTATTATTGACGTTCTAACCTTCTCCAGTTGTTCTTCAGTGCATCTAATTTTGGGATTTCCAATGGAACTAGCCATATTTTATGACATTTCCTTGTAGAATATCAAATTTTAACACGACTTTATGGCGGTAAAAATTTCTACTATGATAACCTTCACGCTTTTTCGGATAAATTCTAATTTGTCTCCTGTGTTCCTTGTTGTGAAAAACCCATTGGTATGAGCTAAAACTTACGATGATTAACCTATTAATAAATCGTCGTTAAAATAAAATCAAGCCACCTAGCTAAGGGGCTTTTAAATTTCCCTTAGGAAATTTCTTGAAAATTTGAACTATCTGCTAGTGTACATCGGGGCCAAAACAATATAAGTTTGTTTTCAAAAACATACATTGAGCACAAATTATTTTGTACATTATTTTGCTTGCCAATTCACCATTCAAGTTCAGTTACAGCCCCCCCCCCCCAAAAAGTTTCCTCACATTCAGCCGTGGTGTTACCACTTACACACAGAACTGGTTATTGAAAATCACTATTGTCCTGTGACAGCCTGCAGTCCGGTCATTTCACAGTCTACTACAATTAGCTACCATTTATGTCTTTGTGTGTAGGTGGCTTTATTTCATCATTACTTTGAGTTTAATTAAAACATAAATTTAAAAAAATAAAACCGAAAGAGACTATTCTTCAAAGAAGGCCATTTATATCCACTTCACCAATATATATTCATTTTTAAATTGCGTTTTGAATAAGAAAAAGTAATAAAACATACGCAAGACTAATAGAGTCAGCAGCGCTGTAGCTGAACTAAACATTAGAAAATTGAAAATACCCAAAAGATAGACTATATGCTACAGTTATTAAATCAAAATTCCTAAAACTTATTTAGGAAGTAATTAACTAGGAAAGAAACTAATTTAGGAGGTAGCCTAAATTGTATAATAAAAACCCCTTTACAAACGTAACAGAAGCACACGCGTGCCCGAAATTGATCTTTGAATAGTTCTCAGGAAACGGAGAGCCCATGAAATTAACCATAATTAAGAGAGCTATTGAAGACTGTACATTAACAAAATGCGCTTTCTTTTCATTCTCAAGCTTTCCTTCAATTACGTTACAAATTAATAGCAAAGCAATGGGAGGTTTTGGGGGATAGAGCAATTGTTACCATTATTCTCTCTACATTGAACATACTCCAAAACTGGCGCAACAATTTTTTTGTTGCAAACTGCTTAATGTAGGTCAGGCTTTCATGAAATATTAAATTATATTTTACTTTATTACAATATATTTTTTAATGAAAGAAATTAATTGCTTTGTGTAAAAGTCGAAATAATGTGGCCAAATGAAGATAGTCCGGTGTCATTTTTTCCGAAACAATAAAATTTGAGCTTAGAAATAGTCGAAATAAGCCTAAATTAAATCTTTTTTTTTTTTGGTCTTCAGATTTTAGATTTATTTATTGATAGATATTACAATCT
>NW_027108759.1:484432-487060 GCF_000696795.3 Halyomorpha halys | reverse complement strand
ATGAGATCATTCATCACTATTACCTATTGCCCACAACTGTGTGGCAGATTGTAATATCTATCAATAAATAAATCTAAAATCTGAAGACCAAAAAAAAAAAAGATTTAATTTAGGCTTATTTCGACTATTTCTAAGCTCAAGTTTTATTGTTTCGGAAAAAATGACACCGGACTATCTTCATTTGGCCACATTATTTCGACTTTTACACAAATCAATTAATTTCTTTCATTAAAAAATATATTGTAATAAAGTAAAATATAATTTAATATTTCATGAAAGCCGATAATACGTAGGAAAATTAATATTTTATTAATATATTTTGAATTAAAGATTTGTTTAGTAATTTTAGCCGAGAGCTATCCTGAGAAAAATCAGTTTTTTTTGAGGGGGGGTGGGAGGGAGGGAGAATAAAAGTATGGGCCTGTTATTTGAGAATTACCCATATCTCCATACATACGTACAACACTTATCTCTATAGATTAAAAGTCAATATTAATATTTGACAAAAGACAAAGCTATGCCTAGTCTTTCTTTATTTATATATATATATATTGGTTACTTTTTCCGCACTAGCGGTTTTTTAACTTATGGAAATGTTCCTTTTTTTTCCCCCTAAAAGCTATTAGGAGCCATGAAATAGCTATGGACAGTAAGGACATAGAGACTGGAAGTAAGAGGCTTGGAGAAACTAACTGTTACGTGACGACCCCACTCCCCAAGTCAGCTCTAATCTAGCCTGAAGAAAGTGAGAGCCTCTCCATTTCTGCCCGCCCGATGACCGTCGTATTAGCTTTGGGGTATAAAATATTTGTTACAGCTACGGGGTTCTAAGCATGCAGTTTTACCATAATTGAGATATCATATTTGATCATTTATCACATGTACACTGGTAAAAAAGAACGATCAGGAAATGCCATGTGGTACCTATATACTGATGATCTCAAGTTTATACTCATATCCTGGATATTGCATTATTTGTATAGCTTACGTTGCAGAACCATAGTATGTTTAATAATAGTATGTTAATAATAATAATAATATAAAACCATAATATGTTCATCTATTCATGAAAAAATTTTATAATAAACAAAATTTTCGGGTGTGCCGTCTTTTTCTCCTTAATAATACTTAAGTATGATAAAAGAGTGAAAAAATAAAAGAATTAGCCCTTGCTATGAATAAATGACAATATTCCTGACATACTCGTAAATCTTACTCCATTTATTAAGAAAAAAAATTAAATACATATAAATCAACACAGTGTGAACTGGTGGCTTTTTCTTTTATTTTTGTTCTAACGAATATTAGGTATACATTTAAGACTTTTCTGAAACCTACAAATATGTCAGAAATGCAGTATCTTATTTTAAAAAAGTCTAAAATCTCGTGTAAAATAACTCAGTTTGACAGTGCCTACCTAAATTAAGTGTTTTAGGAAAAAAAATTACAAATGAGACAACTATGTCATTTAATTCCTGCTTTTCAGAATTCCATTTTTAATTAGAATATTAATATTTTCTATGATTCAATAAATCATGTATAATCAGTCAAAATTGACCTTCAAGACTTTATTTAGAAGTGGTTTAATAGAACACATTATTACTCAACGGACAAGGTCACTGTTTCCATCTTTGAAGAGTCTTACGATGGAGAATGATCAAGAATTCATATAACATGGAGAATCTCCATTATTTAAAAAAGAACAAGCAGAATTTTAATCAGCTACTCCGATCAGTAATACAAGCTCCTATTCGCAACATAGCTTATTAGGTAAAGGGAAGCTCCAAACTTTAGTTCGATGATAATTATAGTGTAATTAGTGGTATAATAATTCTAATCCGTGCAGTAGGAATTGGAATTCGATAAGGTTGTCCGTACAAGGATATAGGCCAGCACTGGCACAGGAATAAACACTCCAAATTTTCATTATTTATTTTCACTTTGATGTGACGTGGAATTGTGGGGGGTTAATCGTCACATAAAAACACTTGCATTTGTAGATGTATCTCGATTCGGAGTGGAACTTCAGTATAGTTTTCAAATTGACAACTTTGTATTAAATAATTTTTCTATAATCCATGATAGTAAAAATAGTAAAAATTGAAGAATAGTATTATAATTAGAATAATAACAAAAAAAATATTAAATACAATTTACACTTCATGAAGTTACGCCTAAACTGAGATATGCAAAAAACATATATTTCGATGATATTTTTTACGAAATATTAAAAAAAAAATACCAATTTATGATATAAAACTCTTTATTTTCTAAACAAAGGAAGATATATATAAGTATACGGAGTGACCAGAATGTAGTCGGAAATTATCACAAAAAATTATACATCTTTATTAGCTAAAGTTATGCCAATTCTAATATTGAATGTTGAATAATTTGAAAAAAAAATTACGTTAAGATGGCTGCTTATTCATGACTAGAAAGACAATTTTTTTAACGCATGATTTAAATCTAAATTGCCGTTTTTAATTATTTCAATGTTTTTGGAACAAGTTGCGCCAAGTTTGAAAGTTGATAGATTTTTTTCCTTAAATTTCTAAATAGCTGAAAGTTTGCAAATAGCCTGGTGGGAGCAAGATTTGTGAGTTTACAATTTTTAATTATATTTAA
>NW_027108759.1:456800-484382 GCF_000696795.3 Halyomorpha halys | reverse complement strand
TGAATTAAATAATGTATTGTGAAACAATGTTCAACCATGATATATGGATGACATGATTTCAATAGTGAAATTGAAAATATGGCAGGTATGGGATAAATATAATTACAAGAATTACAAATACGCATATACGACATGGATGAAAATTGTTGATTAAAACAAATTATTTTTAGGATTATAAAGGTGCATGAATATGAGACAATAAAGAAAAATATAAAATAGATTATATTCACCTTTGGAAGTTTTTTAACCTCAAAAATTTATAGAAAATTTTCTTATTATTTCCTAGTGTTAATTATCTTCAAAATTTATTTTTATCCATTTTTCACTACTAGTAAAAATGTGAAATGGTTAATTATTTCAAACACAAAATATTAAAGGCAATTTAGAGGAAGCCATTTTGACAATTCGTTTAAGCACAATCGAAACTATTTCAATGAGGACCAGACCTAGTGATATTTAAAAAACATTTAATTTTATAGCCACAACCGCCAGTATTATTGTAGTGCCATGAACTGTTTCCTCAAAAGTAAACATCTAAAACCGAAGACATAAATGTGCAGAATAATATATTTTTACCCATACATGTATATAAATGAAAAAAAAATGAAAATTGTAATATTAAAAATGATATTTCATTTAAAAAACTAAAAGATGAAACTTGAAAGAGCCTAGAATAATCTAGTTAGTACAGAAAGGCGTGAGAATGATTAGCGACAAAAGGCATTAGCTCCGCTTTAGCAACAAAGGACACGTAGCTCCTTTTTGCAATAATCATTCCTTCTCAAAACAGTTCTCATTCATTTTTCAGCTTCAAAAAATTTTAAAAGGAAATAATTTAATTAATATTAATTATATGAAACATAATCGTAACCGTTTTTCATTTATCAGGCCCGGTTAGAAAAAAACATTCACTCAATAATTATCCTTTCTTTTTGTCGATGAAACCGGTTTATCATAAATAGATCTTCCATTGCTACTCTAACCTGCTACGATAGATAACTTGCAGGTTATCCTCAAGTTGGAAAACATAAGGGTGTCAAAACCAAGCACTAATATAGTAATTTTCTATGGACTATATCAAAAATAAATCAAATAAAAGTATGTTCTGTAAGCTATACAAATATTTAATCTTAATTATCCATTCGGCTCACAGATTAATGAAAAAATGATAACTATAATTGAAGTAGTCGGTACACAGTATAATAAACACAATTTATATTTTTTAGTAGAGCAGTTTCGAGACGTTCTGCAATCCTTATTTAATGTTTGATACAGTTCCATAAACTTCCATGTATACACCTAATAGCTGAGCAGGTTGGGGAGTTGGTCCCAGAGCGCTTGGTTTAGAAGTTTGTAAGTTGGAATCCCACTTGGGTGAGTCAGAATTAATTTTCTGGACCCTAAGAATTGATCCTGGGCATTGGTAGTCTGGAGCTGTATAGATCCTCAATGCAGGACTTGAGCCATAATAATTGAGATAAACTAACATATTAAGTTGCTTATAGAGAAACAAGGAGCATTTTATACAAAATTCCAATTACATATAACATAATGTATTATTGCTAAAATCTGGTTCCAAAACATTCAATTCTTTTTCATAACAATTTTTGTTGGGAACATCTTGAGACATAGAAGTTTTCTTGGTAGGTATATACATTTTAGAACTATAATGGTTTAAAGTGGTTCCATATGCAACAAATATAAAATTTAATAGTGATCTTGAAATTTTGGATCGGGAATTCGGTTTATCTTAAACAAACGTTTAACAAAAGTTTTAATTTTTCAGCCTTCTTGATTATCTGATTTTTTTAGGTTCTGGAAGAATGAATGTGCAAAAATAAATAGAATGGAACAATTTGTTACTGAATGACATTGAGAAGAGTAGCAGGTTAGACTGCTGCGATACATTTATCACTAATACTCAGACTTCTTAAAATTTCGATAGTATGATAGTCCGGGTGGCGGTAAATAAATGTATCAAAATGGTAAAAGAGAACTATTTATTGTAAACCTAAAATCTTTTACTACTTTGATACCATTATTGACCGCCACCTGGACTATCCTCCTACTATCGAAATTTTAAGAAGTCTGAGTATTGGTGATAAATGTATCGCAGCAGCCTTCATACGGTCAACTATCTTCTTTCAATATTGTTAAAATTTCCGTAGAAATCCTCCAGAATATGTTATAAGGATCAATTATTGTAAATTTAGTTTTAATAATCCTTGAACTGGTAAATTTCACATTATGAGACTCGAAGTTCAGTTTTGAAAAGAATTAATTTTACTGTTACAAAATTCGTAAAGACTAGGTTTTATTCTTAAACTGATAGAGAGGAAAATAAATTAGTTATTATCAGATAGAAATTGATATGTATGGAGGATAATAGTGAGCCTATCGACCTTTAGAAAAGAAAAAACTATCCGAAATCACAAAGTGTTTTAGATTTAAGAAATAGCTTTAACACTTGGTATCGGACATTCTAGGACATTGCCTCAGAGGCGAAACGTGGACGGGGCCGGTGACCCAGTTGAGTGACCTTTTCCTTCGAAAGTGAAAAGATGTTCTCAAGGTCAGTTCTTCGGCGGCGGCGGAGAAAGCTGGATGGGCCATCTCATTCGTCAGCTTGCCACTGGCGTTAGGTAACCAACGGGAAGCGGCCGAATCACCGATCGGCTCCATTGTTGTCTTTGACGCTCCTACAGATACGATTATTCTTGCTTAACTTGTTCCTTAAATCTAACTGTTACAAAGGATGTTACATATTGTCCATCATAAAAGGATTTCTTATTGGGAGAAAACTGTGCCGATACGCAATACTAGATACTTAAAGAAAATATATCAAACTAAGAAAAATGATAGATAAAATCAATGCAGTACAGAAGTTACATAAAAAATATTAATTTTGAAGTTCAATAACCTATCTATACCCAAACTAAGTAACTTTGTTACAAGAAACAATACCCAAATTAACTAGTTACTTTAAATTTAAAATCAACTTGATTTAAAAATATATAAGTTTTTCAATAAACCTTTTTACTAACAATCTATATTAATTGTACTGATTTCTTCCATATATTCTAGTGATGGCACAACATTTCTTTTTCAAAAAAAAACTTGTATATCAATTTCTTCATCTTAATCCTGAGTTAAATAGTCTTTATATAAATGAACTACTTCAACATTTAGTCTTCCATTCTCGAAATCCGCCATATCCTTCTTAATTTGATGATCACTAAGGTTGGACCACAAAATTACGTCAAAAAATTTTTGGTTGGATTATAAATGCATGGCTCAGCAGACTGAATCCATATTTTCTTAGCACAATACCTTTAAGGGTCGTATCACAATTGTTCTGCCATGTTTCGTTGTTTTCGATCTCATACAATGGAATAAAAGATTCTCTATATAATAGCTCACTACAGGACCACATGTCTCAACCGAAATAGAATCGATTGGTAGGCAGTCAGGGTTCTATTTTTATTAATAAATTTTAGGGAAAATTTTAAGGGCAAATGTTTGGAAATTCATAGGTCAAATTATTGTAATAGAATATTACTGCAAATATTGAACCAGTTATTAACTATTGAAATGACCATTTATCTAAGATGTTACGAAATACTATTTATGGATACAATTCATCAGAACAATTAAGAAGGTTTCTATCAAACGTTAATAAATCGCTGTTTTGCTTTGATAATGGCACTTCCAACAAAAAATATTTCGTTTCACATATTCCAGATTTTATTGCATACTGGATTTACTTTGTGGCAAAGTAAGTGTAATTATTATGAGACAGTCTGTAGGAGAACCCCCGGTAACGAAAGTCTACGTAACTATCTTAGGAATGCGTCTATTTCAAAATAAAATAAAATCTCTTTATTTATTTATTTTTTTGTGTGTCTCAGATATTCCATTATCAAAATAAAGCACCCAGTTCAATACCCAAAAAATCGATTTTTGAATAACTAAATTTATATATTTCAAAATTTTCAGTTAAACTTAAATTTTACCTTGTCAAATAGGTTATTAAAATAAACGTTGTCAATGAAAATTTGACTGATATAAAGGAGATTACTCCATAATAATTTTTTATAAATAATACTTAAAAGTGGATCATCAGTGGAAAATCAGAAACCATAAAATTGTAGGAACTTCATAAATAGTAGAACTATGTCTCGACTGTCTCAACAAAAAATAATAATAGTAGGCACTTCGATTCGTATTGACTAATAATATCAGTGCAGAGCTTGTGATTGCTGTATCAATAATGAACAATGGACCCAGTGAATGGATACCGGAGCATTGGATATGAGCGGAGGTAGTGAGGTTGTGGCAAAGCAATCATAACGACTATTAGCACTGTGACAGTCACCTTTCTCTTTTGGTTGCACAAACCTGCCGTGAGGAGCTGCATAGGAACTGCTCTAAACAGCTAGAAAGTGGACTGCGTGGTTCCAATCAATCAATGACAGCTATCGGGCCTAGCTGCGGTTTCCTTATATCTTAATACAATTGCAGTTGTCATGTTCTGACAGCTCTCTGATAGTGAGTTGTATGAAAAAAAAATTTAAATTATCTGAAAATGTAGAAGATAATAATAAATAAATAAATTTAATAACGTGATAGAATTACTGTCAAACCAAACAACTTGAAACTTGAAAACGACTAACTTTGCCGTTAGTCGAGTAGGTTAGTCGATGTCAACGAACGACATGTCACAATCTCACTAGAGGAGATCATAACACACAAAAAAAGGCAATCCCCTATTTGTACTAAGTTGGGAGCTTATGTTGTCCGCACTCGGTTCAACTTTTCTGACCGCCGATTTCTATTGGTTTGAACAGCATCCCTAACTAGGAGTTGACGAATCTAATCGTAGTAAGTGGCGGTTACTCGGGAAAAAATGCCATGTTCTTGTTCACATTTTGTCATCCTAATCCTAAATAATCTTAATGTTGATGGATAATAATCTTAAGGACAGTAATTATTTAACTAATAAGTCATTATTTTTATTTGGCTATAAAGTACATAACTATAACATTATAATGCATTGGATCAGTGTCTCTTTTTTAATGGAATTTCACGAAATTCCCGATGCATTTTCACTCTCCAAAGCCAGGTGATAAAATTTAGCATCACTCAAGTATTTCTTATTACATTCATAGTGCCTACAGAGTATTTAGAAAAAAAAGTAGATATTTATGTATAAAATGAAAATATGTTGTTTTGTTTTTTTCATCGGGAGTTTTAATTTTCAAAATAGTTTGATTTTGCTGAAAAATTATTTTCTTAAGAAATAAAATTGGTTTTTCTACAGTCCTTACACTCTTTTTCAAAAATTATCTAATCGATAACTTAACTAAGTTACATAAAAATGTAAAAGGTTCTGCTTATATTTATCCGTTAGGTCCAATGGATGCCAACCTATAAATGTCTGCGGACCACTAAGCCAAAAAAAGAACCATATGCGGCCCCCTCCCACTCTCGGCTTAGGAAAGAAATATTTGATAATCAGGTAGCTCAAAAGTGCATATTGAGTCACTTTTATTGCACATTTACCTTCCACTTAACACCCATAATAAATAGTTCTAACAATAAATCCTCCTACAGAAATGTACTACTGGACCCTTCTACGGCACACTTGTATTCCGCGGACCACTTCTGTACCGTAATCAATAGTTAACGTGGTTGTTCAGGCAAGTGGACCTTAGATTATATTTAATGTTCATTTGAAATCAACATCTAGTTTTATAGCTCCAGATTGTTCCTTGAAGATTTAAAGCCCGTTCAGAGCTCGCTAGTACTTGCCCAAACAGCTGTTACGAAAGATTGAAGCCATAGAGGCCGCTATTGTTAATCTGGGTAATTAGCACTGGATGCTGCTAATGGGAGAAAGTCCCTTGTTATCTAACCTCCTTTATAAGAACCACCAATAGCGGACCTTGATAAGGATCCAAATCATTCCCATTGCAATAGGAAATTAGTTGCCATTACGCACTTAGAAGGTTACGAAAACCATTTTGTTATTTATTCGCAAAGTAACTTCCGATTAGGGATATCAACAGCTATACCCATACCAAGTCAACCGTACCAAAGTGATACAAGAGGCCCACTCCTCTCTCAATACATGGTATCTGACATTTTTTGTGAATTGGAATTTTTGGCATTATCTGATTCCTTAAAGCTGATTTCACTGGTTTTATGTGTACAATCCTCACAGCTGAAGTAGAAAATTAGTTTTTTAGAACAATAATATTGGTATTAAGTTATGGAAAGCAATAGTTGATTGAAGGTAAAACATGGTAACTGACAAAGATAACCGCATTTTCTATATCAGCAAGTTCTGACAAGAGCTCTTTTGGTGACAACAATGCCGAAGAGACCCGAACTATGGTTTCGTGTATGAGTCAAACAAATTGAGTAAAAGTCATTTTTGTACTTGTTGTTTTTGAAGAAAAACATGGAATCTACTGTACTTGCCAAGTCTTACAACCCCTTCATCATTTGACCTACTTAATAAAACTAGGTATTTAAATTTTATTTCTTTTACTATGAGTCAAGTATATGATAACTTGGTGCAACGTGTATACAGTGCATAATATGAAATTGAGTTACAAATTGTTTGTTATATTCCGTAGAGTACAAATTTATGTAATAGTGTATATGGCATCTGTTGAAGTTACCATGTTTTACACTCGCTAGGTCTGTCATGACATTATCAACTGTCGTGGCACCAGCAACAGTGCATGTAGCATCGATGATGCTGTCACGTGGGCATGGTAATAAAAACTTCATTCAAAATAAATGTCAGATACAATGTTTTACGACCGAGTAATTAAAATATTAGGTACCTACAATTACTCTCATCTCTATTCCTAGTTCTTTTATCCAAAAGAAAAAAATAATGTGAGAATCAGCTAGGAAAATTATTATTTTTCAAACTCAAAATAATTGTGTAATACAATTTTTTGATTTCTGTTGGCGCTCAGTCCCAAATATTATCCTCAAAACTTAACAATCGATTTCCCATAAGTTTTCATTTTACCAGTTACCATGTTCGCCTTCATGTATTTATTTCTGTTATATTTTGAACACATTGAAGACTTGTCTAACTTTTGGTGGAACGACATCGGATTATTACGATCATTTTTTGTCAAGTTGTCCCAACAGTACCCAATTGATGCCCGAACTGAATAATATTAATCCAAATTATTTCTGTGAAATCCTAGCAGTACCTTCAGAATTGAATCTTCATTTTTTAAGATAAATAAAATAATATACAAAATTTGTATTTTTATAAGTAAATAAGATGCCCTATTTAGTTGTGTTCTTTCCTCATCCTTCTTTTATTATTCACAAACAATTATATACATAGATAATCAATGATACATATAGCAAAACAAACTTTCTTTTTTTCCCATTGGGGCATTTTAAGGTTGGTTGTATATTATAAATTTATATAATTTTTTTTTTATTTATAATTCTGATCGAGTATTAATATTTGAATATGTAAACCATCTATATGCTAACTCTATTCGGTTGGAGGGTTGCCCCCAAAACAAATGAATATATCTACTTTTTTCTAGTGAAAAACGACGAGATTCCATTCACAGTGAAACTTAATTTTTATTTCCATGAAGTTATTTTCATGAAAGATTCTTAAAAATTCCTCTTAAATTCAGTAATTTTTTTAATACAGAAAGGGAGTAAATGTTGAAAACTGCCAAAGTTCTTCCTCGAAACTGCAGGAGTCCTATCGTTCTTCCGTTGCACAAGACTATCCATATTTTTCTTCTCTGTGTTTGGTTCGTTGTTATTTTATGTTACTGCCTGATAAATATCGCTAAAATTTCAAATTTTTCGACCCTGCTTTCGAACATTATAACATTACTCTAAACTATTCGTGTATTTGTGTTTGCCATATCTATTATACGATTGGGATGATAAATTTAAATGATAACAGATATAAGGAGATGATGACCAGAGACAATTGAAATCACACATTGTCAGCTGTCGTTTCCATCTGCTATAAAAATATTCGGGGTACACAGGCAAAGATCGGTCGTACTTACACACACACATACATTTCCCAAATTATTCATACCTGCAGTTTTCAACTCAAACTTCTCAGCTTGTATAAAATATCCAATAATGGACGACCTAGCTATGAGGTCTCATCGGATCTAATTCAGAAATAATATAAGTTTACAGCTGAATTTTAACTCTAAAACTGAAGTGATATTTTCCAGAGGCGTAACGTAATTACAATACTTATTACGTAAACTTTTACTTAAAGATAGTAATTACAATGTATGCAGCTTTACCTTAATTATGTGTTTTAATAGTATTATATTCTTTATAGGTATGAGCTTGATATCGCGGATATTTCGAATGAATTAAAAAGAAGTAATCATTTCTTCGACGGAATTCTCGCTAGGGTAAAATAGTACAGATATAATTCTTAACGTTCAAAACCACATATGACGCATAAGGTCTCCGAACTGAGTGGAGTTTTTGAGCACGGTCTGATTCCTTTTGTGATAGCCGGCATCCTCTCTTACATCAACACCAGGTTACCTTCTCCGCCCGATATGAACACTCCGTTGAGCATTACCTCTCAATTGGGTTATTCCAGCTGTAAAGTGAATCGTGAAGGCATCGGTTTAAAAGTGAATGCTTCTGTGAGATGCACCTCTTAATTTAACTTATGATATATTTTTATTTTTTATTGAAAGGAGGGAAGGAAGATGTAATTCATATCATTCCGATGCAAACATTAAATATTTTAATTTTTAATTTTTCCATGCTAAATTCGCTGATTGTACTGCATATCACCATGAAGTATACCACTGTGTTTCATAAGCTACCCAATACCCTCATCGTAGGCTCAAGAGAGAAAACGTACAATATGATGGTTATCATGCCTTAAAAAAACATAAGTTCAGTCGTATGAGGGTAACATCGGAAACATAAGGAGATATCGACTGAGCTGAATGAGCTATGTCATGCCAAAGTACCTTTAATAATACTACCATTCATAATAAGACCAAAGCTTTAATTTCAAGCAATGGGAGGCACAGTCCATCGGGTTTTTAGATATTTAAATAAAAATGGTAGATATAATGTAATAAGAACAAACGATTTTGTAAATAAAATAAGTTATAATAAATTATAATAGCAAAAGTACATAATAAATTATAATAGCAATAATGATATAGAATAATTTATGTAACAAATTTTTATTTGAATTTTTTTTAAATAACTTTATTGAAATTTACAACTGTATACTATATAATACATTTAGTAAATATGGTCTTTGTTAAAATGGATTGTTACAGGCGTGTAGAGGAACTACCCACTGGTAGCACTCTGATGACATTTTACATTAGATGGTCTCGTGGCCATCTTCTTTTCAGGCGCATCGGAGGATTGTCAGGAATGGAAGAGGATGCAAGATTAGAAACTAGAGGGTTTGAGTGGTTAGGGAGTTTATAATGGAAGGAGTGATATCTGGTTCAGACTAGATCGGTTACATAGGGAACATTAAGGTCTTTATGTATGATTTTATTTGTGACAAAGTAAGGAGCATTGAGAATATTACGAAGGATTTTGGATTGTAAGGATTGAATAAGAGAGGAATTCGAAGGTTTAGTGGAGCCCTAAAGCTCAACTCCATATGTCCAGATTGGCCTTATTACAGTCATGTAGATTTGACAAATTAGAAAGCAAAATATTCAAAATTTACTGAACATAAAAATTGTGATTATAAATAGCATCATAAATTAACATTTACTGATTTGAAGCTAATTAACTATTAGTTTTCAATAACCTTATTTATAAGCGATAATAGAAAATGAAAACTAAACTAATGAAAAAAAACTATATAGAGGCAATAAAGAAACATATATCGAAGGGTTCAGAAGATAACCTACTTACTTTATTGTTGTAAATTACGTATTAAACAATTTGAATTGAAACCTTCTACCTGATAGATCTGAGATTTAAGATCTTAAAAATTAGCAAAAACTAATTATAAACTTACCCGTTATTTTTTTCAGCCTTTTAGGCCAGCGAGACCAACGTCCAAAAGAAGTTTCCATTGAAACTGTAAAAAAATAAATGACTGTAAAAAATTCATTTATAAAATCGTTTATTTATTCGAAGTGAGGGCATATATAATATAAGAGCGTATTAAAAAAAAATATATATGGATACTTTCTGTTAAATCTTATTGCCTCTATAATGCCTTTGAAAAACAAAACAATAATTTAGTCTACAAATACTACTGTCTTCCTATTGACAACTAGCAATGAATCCTGGAAACCGGTTGAGCAGCCACAAGCTACCGTCGAGGAATGAGACAGTGGGAAGTACGATTAATTAACATGCATATCAGGTGAAACGATCTCTTTCATAATATGATTTACAAAAAGCAACCTCAAAAGCCACTCATGTTACCTCATAACATCAAATTATAACATACGCACATAAATATGTATCAATTATGCAATAAAATGTTCCATAGTTTTGATATATATTTCTATTCATTTGCCAATTTATTTTTTTTTATTGTTACCATTTCCATATTTTATAATATTTATTTTTTAAGTATTTTGTTTAAATAAACACGAATTGCAATATATTATCGAAGTTATGATAGAAAAAATATTACCGGTTTGTTTTAAAAACATGTTCTATTTCGTAAATCGGGTACAGGATTTTAGATGAATAATAACTAATGAACTGTTTATAATTTACAATACACACTATGTTTATACAACACACAATAATGTGAAATTTTATAAGTCAGTAAATTTTTTTTCATATCATTACTAATTGGTGATAAAATCAAATAAATTAACTCCTCAGTTATTTTCCTATATTCTTATGTCATAATATTTTTGTATACACAGATAAAATACACTATGGATTACTACACAAGGGTTTATTATTTGCAAATGGTTATATTTATTTTAAAAAACTTGAGCTCATGACACAATTTTCACTTATTAACCACCTTACGACCCGTTCAGTTTTGAGTAGGTTGGTGTACTCGTGTTCAAGTTATGGCTATTTTTTGAAATTTCCGAGAAAAAAAATCTAAGACCAGAATGGGGGAAAATTTTGAACAAAATATTTTTATTTTCCTGTTGCTATAAAAATACATATTTAGGGTTCTTGGAGTAGAAATAACGGATATTAACTTTTTTCCTTCCAAGAATACAATATTTTAAGAATAAATAAAAGATAGTGAAGTCGTAAAGGGTTTGCCCACAACCAGGAAATATCGGGAGGTCCAGATTGTTTTCCAAATCGAGCCTGTCTCCTTTATTTATTTATATATTTTGTATTTATCCATTATTTATTACTGCTATCATTGAAAACCGGTTATACATTTGAAATATAAATAAAAAAGGGTACTTTAATGGAAGATTTTTCAAACATTGGTCATTTATGCCTTTCGAAAATTTCAATGATGGCCAATAATGCACGATCGAATAATTTTTTCTTACTATATACTCCATATATAGGTAAGTGAAGTAAAAATAAAAGAATATTTGGATTTTTTATGATGGCTTTGTATGATTCCAAAAAACTTTTTTTTATGGTCGATTAATGGTAGAGATAAAGGCATATGAAACTTTCAATTGGTAACACTAACAAAAATAAATAGAATCAGCTAGAAGTCGGTCGGACGGATTTTTTTTTTTAATACTTGGATTCTACGAATCTCCTCAAATTTTGAGTGGGAGTGAGAAAATTTCATATTTTTAAAGTTGAAGAAATATTCTTGGACCCACTTGATGTTTTTTAACACGAATAACTAAATCTTCAGTCATCTCTATATCTTGAAAATACGAACATGATGCGAGGTTAGAAGATTATTAGTTGACCGTATGTGATGATTGTAGGAAGATATTCTGAGTGGTGGCCCTGATGAAGCTATGCAAAGTAGGACGAAACGTCGATTACTTCTATTTTTATAACATTCTTGACCGCCACACGGACTATCTTCCTGCTTTATTTTGAGGTTATTTTGAGTTTTGATATCATTTCCTAATAATGATAATAATGATTCATAATTATATACGGTGTTCGATTTCTCGAAAAATAGGTTTCTTGAATTCTAAATTATTAGTCTGAAAAAACACCATAATCATTCATTACGATTCTTTTACTTGAATACTAAAGATGGTAGACTTGTCCTGAATAATATATTACAAAATAAGTGTTTTTAATATCGTGATTTTTCATAAAGAGTTGTACTGGAACGATGTTCTAGGTCAAACCTGACTTCAAGTAAACTTACAAAAACAATAAATAAAATTTTGGCGCCTGCCATCCAGGAGAAAGCAAACAGGCCATTAATAACAGGAAGAAAGTCCACATCGGAACAAATGTTCGTTCCGTCAGTTAAACCTTTGAAGTTAAAAAATTGTGTCATTACCATCGTTAAATACTTTGAAATGATGTTTGGTGTGACAAGGGATAATGAAGGGAAGTAGACTTCTCAGTGTGGAGTACCATGTTTTTCGGACCTCAAACCCCAAAATGGAAAGTGCTCTTTCTTAATCCGCCAGTTTAAAACCCCCTCTCATTGCTTCACCAAACCAAAAGTTACACAACAGTGACCTCAGTTTTAAATTTCCACCTACTGAAACTAGGAATAGCATACAGTCGCTTGACGGTGCCTAAACAAGTATTCTTGTCCAGAACTGATCATTGAAGTCCAAATCAGCTTAACAAAGCAAACGCACCTGCTTTCTTTAGTATTATATTTCGCGAATATGTATCTATATAAATATTATATATTTAAATATCACGGATAAAATGTACGATGTATTTTGCATGAAAAGAATACACAAAATCTCCTAGTACAACTATCCCAGTAAGAGATTGGATAATTAAACTTTTAATTAATGAAAGAGGAAAGGTTATAATACTTAGTGCAAGAATGTACTAATAAAATAATAATAAATTTAGAAATGTACTAAATTCGCTTACGTTATAGTGATGATTCAATATTTAAAAGGCGTTGAGGCTTAAATTTTGAGCCTAAAATACCTATGCACTTATCTCAACGTCTATGCTCCACCGCGAAAAGAATTAATTATCTTGAAACTCATCATATTCCTTACGACTTTGAACTTTTTTTTATAACCCTCTGGTCATTTTTAGCATACGGGAGTGGGGTGAGGGCTTATCTGAAGGTAACCAATCTATTCTAGCCAAGGTGGGACGTCAAGTTTTCATTTCGTGAAACTGCTACGAAATAACAACACCCGTCAACCCCCGAGGCTGGATTCGAGCCGGCGCCGCTGCAGTAACAAGGCAATAAAAGGCTACAAAAGGCCCTAACGACTCTGAACTAACCCTTCTTCAATAGAATGTTCCTTGACAAAACGAACACAAAAGCGTGAGCAACAGAGTTCCGTCATAAGGTCGTATCCCTCCTCAGGTTTATTTGGAAAACAGTTGTTTCATTAATTCATGAGAATAAAGAAACATTATAACGTATAAATGATCTCGCAATTATTGAGCTCAAGTTCTTGTATTTGATAGTGCTTCAAAAGACATTGGCTTATATTAATTATCTTGAAGTTCTTTACATTTATGAAGTGACGGTTCTGAATTAACCCCTGGATATTTCTGAAGTTTAATCTAAAACAATCCTCAGAAAACAAGATTCGATATCGACAACGACACGATGATTCTATAAATATCACTTATTTGAGTTCAGAGGGACGTGACGGCCGCGCGGGTTGGGGCGCAGGTCCCAGTGCGCTCGGTTTGGAACGTTCTGGGTTCGAGTAAAAAACTAATTTTTGATGTTCCAATACACGCCTAGTTCGTAAAGATGCCTATCTCGTTAGGCTAAGCTGTGATCTTTTTGTTGTAATAATGACATTTAGGAAGGAGGTTTTTGAACTGCCCACAGTTAATAATAGGATGTTATGTACCTGAATTTCATTTATAAGCTCGTGGACTAATGGATTATGAAATGATGAAAGATTTTTCTCGGTGACCATTATGTTACGTCTAAACAATGCAATACTCCAATAATCAGCAAGAAATAATATTTATTAAAACAACTGATAAATTAGAAAGACTATAATAATAAGTAAAAAGCAATAAACGTGGTTATTTGCTTGTTAAGGCTTAACTATATTATGTATTTTTTAAGAAAAGACAGTCGAAAAATGACAAAATAAACCTTCTGATGTCTACTTTTTATGCTGTCTTTATTCAATATTTATTTATTTAAGGGCTGTGCCTATTTTTCACGCAATCAAATATTTAATTCTAACTTTGATTATTTTAACACCAACATCATCCTCATTACCATACGATTGTTTAATAATTCATCTCTCACACCAAATTTCTTCTCTTAACTTTCGCGGTTGATTCCGGGACTGCACTGCTACATTACATCTTGGTACTCTACGGTCAACACCATTCACTTGCCGCATCCTTCACTGTATTTTTTTCTTCTGACAGAATAGATTCGCTGTCGGATAATACTTTTGTGGCCACGTCTACCTGTCTCCACGCAGTCCACACCAGAATAACAACTCTCACATACAGAGTCCCTGAACTAATTACAACTTCTGGTTCAACGTGCGCCGCCATTCTATTCCCTTGCACCATATCCTCCGAAAAAGAAACGAAATATTTTTCTTCTTGAAATAGGAAGAGCAATCTTATAAATAATAATTTAAATTAAGGAACCTTCCTGAACCTAAATTTAAAATTATGTCTTACAATTGAAAATACAAGTATTACACAGATTGGTGTCACTGTTCCCATGTCAACAGGAAGTGGTACTCGAGTCCTGGTAGTGGTACTCAGCCGTTTGCGGCTTCTATTCTTCAACTGTTATCTCAGGTATCCACTTTCCACTTTCTGTTTCTTTTTGGTGTTTTCCACTTTCAACATATCTTATCATTGCTTAAGGTTAGTTCACCAACGTCTTATTCCAAGAGCTGTTACATAAATAATTACATTAACTGCACAGTGGGGAAAATAGCGCCGCAATTAAGGAAGGCTTAGGAATGGTCCCCTATATTTGATCAGAAGCGTAATCGTGAAAAATGTTTGTGGTTGTTTAAATCAATAGAGGGACTAGTAGATCTAGCTGATAGGGGCGAAATAAAATTTTAAATGGATCGTAGTGAATACCAGGTAGGAATGAATTTGGAGTACCCGTAGAATCGAAAACCACTATAAGTTTGGTGGGTCGAGCACTACTCACATAGAATGTTCCATGACCAAAGAAAACAAAAAGCATGTGCATCAGAGTTTATGATCTGCACATGCATCAGAATTTCATAAAGGTTATATTTCTTCTCATTTTTATGAAGAAAATATATGAAAATTGATCGATTCAATTGTTTCATTAATACTTGAACAGAAATGCTATTAATACTGTTCAAGGCATTAACTTATGACCTCGTGAAATTAGATGTAAACTGTGAAACTCAATATACAACTTCTGTTGTAATAATATTAAGACAATGCAAAAGTTTGATTAATATATGTGTTATTTTATTTTTAAAAAATAATTTTTTCTACAATATATATCCATCAAAATTAACTAAAATTATAAAATATCTAATAACTGGCGTTAATTATTAGGTAACTTATCAGAAGACATAAGCATTATTCCCTTCAAATGAACAATTAATCGGATGACTGTTACATGCGCTTCATATGTTAACATTGCGAGAATATTTAAGAATACTATGCTAACTCACTAGAAAATCGGTTCACAAACATGTGGAAAAGGCATTTGTCAAGACCGTACATGATTTATTCATATTGTTATGGCTATTATCCTTTACTTAAGTACTCCAAACAGAGTTACGTGATTGAATAGGAAATTAAGAAATATAATTGCTTTTTGTCTGAAGTATTAATTAAAAAATAATTAAATGGATATATTTTCTTTTTAGAAATATCTTTACAGTTATTTAGTGATATATTAAATTAATGGTGGTTTCCTTTCTTGCAGCCTGGAAATGAAAGTATTGTAAGAGGGCTACATTTTCATAGAGCCGTTTTCAACGCTTTCATGCATTTCAGAGCCCAATGAATCCAAAAAATTGTATTTTTTCCCCTTTAAGTTTACATATGATTGGCTGAGTGTAGGCAACCTGGTCCTACGGATAGGTCACCCATTTTGGTACACTTTTTCTATGACATTTTCAATTTAAAGCGTAATTTTTCCCTCTATTTGCCTATATATTGTATATTGCCATAAAGTGTTATAAACTTTATTCTGATTTTAATATGAATAATTACCTGTTTTAGTTGTTTTTAATAGTACTTGAATAAAATAAACCTGGTATCATGTTCTTTGTCCTTTTTTCTATATTTTATCAGAAAAAAATATACAACGAAATACTATACTACAACCGTTCAACTAAAATTTGAACTTGATATTTACATGGTCATCAAATGAACAAATAAAACAGTTTACAAAATAAGACGATAGTCTCTAATCGCCGATTCATAGGAGACGAGAAATGTGACAAGACTTTCAGTTTAGTTCATTTCAATATACTTCCGAAATTTCTGTCATTTCATAACATTTTTCAATGTCCCATCCACGTTGATGATCTTCACTTTCAAAATGTGACTACCCTTTTAGAAGGTCGAAACTGGTTAGAGAGTCAAAGTGAAATTTCTCTGACCATTCATCTAAATTTCATATTTGAAGGATAAAAACTTATTTTCCATATTTTTAACATTTATGAGACAACATCTGGAAGTATTTTTATTATGAAAAAACTGAGCCGAAACATTCGTCGTTTTTTCGGTTAAAGATTTTTCAATATTTTCATGATTATTTTAGTCAACTAAGTAATCCTACACATTAGAGCCGTCACCATAACATGTGACTCCTAAGGGAAGGAATAATAATTCTAAATCTAAAAATAATTGGTTACAATAAGAATTTATGTTCAGCGATAAATGAATTTTCTAAAACTCATTCTGGGTTAATAATAACCCATTAATTGTATCCCAAAATCTCCAATCCCATATCACTATCACCATATAATTATGCACAGTTATTATACATTTAGTAGTGCTACAGGCGTGTAAAGAAACTACCGATTGGTAGCACTCTAATGGAGTTCTTACATTAGCAGGTCTCGTGGCCATCTTCTTTTAAGGGGCCTAGGAGGATTGCCAGGAATGGAAGACGATGCAAGGTTAGAAACTAGTGGGTTTGGATGGTTAGGGAGTTTATAATGGAAGAAATAATACCTGGTTCGGGCTAGATTGGTTACATATTCCAGATTTCACGAAGGATTTTGGATTGTAAGGACTGGATACGAGAAGAAGCTTAGGGGCTCCACTAAACCTTTGAATCAGGGGAGCCTCAAAGCTCAACTCCGTATGTCCAAATTGGCCTTATTACTGTTATGTAGATCAGTCTTTTGTAATTAATTGGAAGTTTAGACTGTTTATGTGCTGTGATAGTCGAAATCGACGTGCAGATTCCTGTCTTTTCTGTGAGGATTATTAGTCGTTTGTCCAGATGTAGTCGAAGGTAGCGGATCTGTTCGACAGGGGTAAGAGCAACATTATTAAAGGATACTGTAGAGCAATCGGTAGGTTTACGACGAAGGGTAAAGGTGATTTGATGGGATTTATTTTAATCCTCAAATTACGAAACCATTCTTCGAGGGCTGTGATATGGGATTGGTGAGTTCGAGACGCAATTAAAGTTTATTATTAACTGCGAGCACGCATGCGTCATCGGCATACTTTGTGAGGATTGTGTTAGAATTGGTTGGTATATCAGCTGTATAGACGGTGTAGAGGATGGGACCGAGAATACTGCCTTGAGGGACTCCCAGAACAGTTTAAATAAATATTTTGGCATTATGTTACATTCATCAAAAATTATACAACGGAATAATTTCATATCTCAGAAACTGTTCAACCAAAATGAAGCTTTTGAATGTACTTTAAAATAGTTTATATTACTCTCCTTCGTAATTCCAATAAAGATATATAAAAAACTGTTTTGGTAAATATAATTAATATTGATCCCCATACAGACCAACAATCAATATCAAAATTGATTATGTTTTACCAAATAATTATATTTATCTGATTACAATGAGCTCATAATATTGTTAATAAAATAGACAGTTATTGAGAAGACTGCTTTACAGACCAAGAAAGTTTATTTGCAAAACCTTTAAAATAAAATGCGGATTAAATTAGGATCAAAACTGTATTATACGAGCAAGACAGAAAAATATAAAGTTCGGAAGAAATAGTTATCATGTTTTCTTGAATAAATAAACTTTCTGTAATCCGCTGAGTTTGCGCATTCAAATTTTTAATGTCAATACCAACCATGATGGTGTTGATACCCGACAAATCTTAACTACACGACCTTTTTTGTTTTAAAATTACTTCCTTTCCTAGACTATCATTTGTTAATTATTTTTTAATTTTAGTTATATCAAGTAAATTTTCACGTTAATGAGGAAATTAAAACCAAGATGTCATTTATAATTGACTGTTTGACTGTGTGAAGGGGAAAAAGGATTTCCCTCTCACGAACTGTATTCTTTTCCCAGCTGCCTTATTCTTCCGAGCGAGCTCTACTGAAAACATGGACATTTCAGTATAGCTACATTTTTTGAAAAATTAATTAATTAATAATAAATATTATCATGAACCATTTAAGAAAATAACTGTTTTAATAATTTTTTTTTTCTAAATTAACATTCAAATATTAAAGAAAAAGTATTGAAGTGGGAAAGATCACGCGATTACAAGTAACGCTTTGAATTACAGAAATACAAAGACTTATTAAAAATATTTTGTTTATTTTACAAAATTGTTTATTTTATTACTTAGTTTTTTTAATACATTTAATAAATAGATGGAAGCATTAAGATCTTAACTATTCTAAGGTAGTATTCTTTATTAACTTTAATTTTAAAAAATAATTTAATTAATTGATAATCATTTATGTACATATTGAAACCATTAATGAATGCAGTTGTCTATGAATCTAGTTTATTCTTAAGTAAGAGGTTGGAAAAATTCCATTCTAGTTAGATAACTGTTCTGTCGAATCCAGTATAATTTTCAATTAATATACCTTTTATGTAATACCCTAATTATATACTCAGTTACATAATTTTGTTTGTAAACACATTATAATGACTGGCCCATAGGGTAATGGTAATTTAAAATCTATCTTAATTCCTATTCTTGATGTTTTATAAAAAGACAGTTACCCTAATAATATACAATTTAGACTATTCTGAAGATTTCGAAAGGTAGAAGAAGAAACAAAACTTCATGAATAAAGTAAAAAAATTCTGTACATAAGTATTAAAAATAAAAAATGTAAATATAACTAATACTATTACTACTACTACTAGAAAGAAAATATTAAATTATAAATGACATATTAAGAAAATAAAGAAAGAAAAAATAAATTAAAATTAATATCGATAAAGATAAATTAATGAAAATTCCATGATTATGTGTTACACTACTACACATAATCCTAAAATTTACATTTAATTTACTTCTGAACTCTTTTTTAGTGAAATGGCATTTTGAATCTCACAAAGATCTTGACACCTGAATCTCATTAATGGATCTTTAATGAGATTCAGGCTTGGTAATGTTCGACAAAATATTGTTACATCAGTTGCTTTTCAATTACATTAATTTAAAATTAAATCTGTACAGCGGTACCCCCACACAAGACAACCCATGAAGAGTCAGGGGTTCAGTACTCTGTAAGGGACCAGCGGTTGTGCAAGGAGGTGATTTGGTCAGAGCGTGATGACCGTCAGATTTTTACCCAATTAAGGGTATTTAATTTAAAATTACAATTACTGTTAATTTTAATGGGTAATTTCAATTAATTGATTTATCATATAATTTTAATTCGCTAAGAATGTTCCATATCTGTATTCAGCTCAATATTTTAATGTGCGTCACTAGATTTAGTTATACATGGCTTACATCATTCATTATAGGTATTGCCTTGGTATTAATAAACACAAAAATTAGGGCCAACGTAATAATTTGAGTCATTTAAAAACAACCTCAAAGTGAATAGACGCGAATTTAACAAGCCTGTTGGAAATGGCCCAATAGCAATAACGTTTTGCCCAATACGCGGTTCCTTTTGCCTAATATTCGGTTGTACAGCCGAATTCGCGAAACAATTAGAAACTGAACGACCGCGTTTTATTTTTCTCGATTCAGGCATAAGTAAATACTCGGCAATTTCTCCTTAATATACGTAAACTTTATTAACAACATTCTTACACATTTTATTTATAATTATTTACATTTTTATAAAATTAATATTTTTCAAAAAAAGTTAATGAACGATTCAGTCTTCGTTGAATTCTTCATTCTTCTAGTGAAGAACAACGTACATTGAATATGCCCTCAATAATATGTCTAGTTTAATTTATTGAATTATAGTTACTGATATTAAGTAATTAACGTATAACTTACAACTCATTACTTCCACTAATTACTTTTATATTTACAGGCCAAAACCGAGGGAGAGTTCGCATTAGATACTTACGAAAGAGGATACACATCATAGCGTAAGTATTTTTTTTTTTGACAATTAATTTTTCTCAATACGTTAATGAATAATTTATTTATTTACAGATTATTTTATAGATCTTAACGATGAGAGAAATTTGCATGAGACCGCTAATATATGCAAAAAAGGTTTTTGTTAGTATAAAAAACATTATTCATTAAATTAGGAATTAATAGAAACATTTATGTGCGACATTTATTGCCTTGTGTGCAGATTCTTTAAAACATAAAATAATTGAATAAAGATCAAAAACACGTTTGATAGCTCCTTTTATGTTAATGAATGGAATGATTAATTTTAATTTTCTGAATCAATAATAAATACATCATAATTATTTATTAATGATGAGTTTATAGTTGACCATGAATTTATACAATGAGAAGATGACCACACACCCTACCATCTTCTCCTCATTATACTTGTATAATTATTTATTATATTTTCCTTTTTTGTTTTTTTAAAGCAGCGTACGGATCTTCAAAATATACTCTGGCTCTCTGGTGAACAAGAAATGGGACTAATATATTAATGAATTTTTATAATATTTATTTTCGGAATTGTTATAATATCCTATAACAATACCTCCTTGGTACCTTCTTATTCCAATTCTGAAGAAGAGAAAATTATAGTTACTATAAAGATACGAGGATCATGATCATCATAGGCTGGATAGTTTCGAAAAAAAGCTGCAGACGGATTTTATTTTTATTTTACTTAACTTAAATGGTTAGTTCGCAAATTATGAAGGAAGTCAAAATTAATCTTTAAATATGGCTTTTGATATTTTTAATTTCGGGTAACGGACAAAATTTGTCTGGGATTCTTTTCATTAGTAATATACTCTCCATCGGCAGTAAAACGGTTAATTTAACATAGTAAAGCCAGGAAAATGGTGCCAAAGTTGTCCATTTTCTTTATTCTTGGGGGAATAAATGTCTCAGAATGGAGACTATAAGATCGATTTCCCATTTTTCGTTTCATCATTTACCTGCATTAAATTAAGGAAAAAGAAAGTGTTTACATTTTTATTCAATATATTTTTTTTTTTACTTTATTTAGTTTATTCACAACTGTAAAAGTATTTTTACAACCATGGAATGAGATGTAGAGAGAGAAGAAAAATTAAAAAAATAAATAAATAAAAATAAAAATGGCATGAAGGTTAAGGTCATCAAATGGCCAAGTCTCCATTAAAATTGAAATTTAAAAATCAATTTAAGAGGTCCCTATTCCAGCTCCTTCGTAAACTTCGTATCTGGTAAGTCTCGTGTTGATAGTCCTTGAATTAGAGGGTTAGAGTGTGTTGGAAGTGCGTCGTAAAACCGTTTATATGTTGTTATTCAATATTTTTTTTTTTTTTTCGTAGCTTCAAATGAGGACCAGAAAGGGTTCTCGGTGGAAAGTTTCGGAATATTCTTGAAAATTTACTGCTTACCAATTTCAACTTGGTAGCCTCAAATTTTCACTAAAAAAAAATTATTTATTTTTATTTTGATTTAAAAATCATGCATTCTTCTACGTACGACTTTATCATAAATTAAAGACAAAATTATCTGTTATTTCAATGAATTTTATTTCTAAACCGCTCCCAATTTGAAGGGAGTGCTCATCGAAATTATGAAAAAGTTTGTAGTCCTGTTAAATGGGAACAAGAAAGTTAAAAAATATTTCTGAAAATCTCAAATTTTTCAGCTGGTCCCGATTTGTCTGGTCCACATTGTACTTTGAACTTGTACTCATTTAAATCCAAGAGGTTAAATAAAAAATTAATTAAAACCAAAATTGTAATAATAAAAACAGATAATTATGGTAATAAAAAAAAAGGAAAAATAACTTTAGATTTATGGTTTAGAATGAAGAATTCAGTTCCCATATAAATTATTTATTTGTGTAGCAATAAATAATTCAATAAGCATAGTGTAAGTGATGCCGTTCTCCAATTTCAGGCGGTTTCTAAATATTGCTCGATTTAACTATCTTAAAGTCTCCTCTTCCCGTTTTGAGCTAATATTTCAAACGTGATATAGAGCCGTCGCTCCCCGGGGGTCTTGGCGGGGTGGTTCCGGCGGGGAAGGATTGCCTTTTTTGTGTTATGATCTCCTCATGTGAGATTTTGACATGTAGTACATCGACCAACCTACTCGCTATTTCGTCGGGGAGTACGAAAAAAGAAAGTAAGCGAAAACTTTACATCGATAAAAAAAAAAAATGCTGGGCTCAATGTAATGAAAATACTGTGGCTTTGAACACTATTCCTGTCTTTAAAATGTTATCGGGCTATTTAGGGATGTTTTTATACATATTAAAAAAATCTTTCATTTAAATTTTTATTTATTATATTATTGTTTTAATATATTTTATTATTAATCGTAATGGATGAATTTCAAATATAGTACCCTAGACTGGGTTTATGTTATGTATATTTCAAAATAAACTGTATATTTCGAATGAAATTCAAACACAATATTTGAGTGTGATACAAATACATTATATCCTGAAACAGATGCTATCTTAATGCATAAAAACGACTATTAGTACTTGCAACAACACAATAAGTAAAAAAAAAAAATCATACCTACAGAAGTCACACAAACTTCCCTATTTTCTTCAGCTATTATTGGATAACTTTTTATGTCATAAGTGATTGTACCACATCCTTTCGGTGCAGTTCTGAAATTAATCTGATATATTATGGTTGTTGAACCTTTCACCAAACTGTCTGCACTCGTCTGTTCCAGAGAAAATTGCACAGAAGCGGTTTCTCCAGTAACCATCGCCTGCCTCACAGCTTAAGCTTTGGTGAATGTAGAAAGTCAAGTTATATCATGGTCTCATGCACCGCCTTCTTCTTTACATTCAATATTTCTTCCGCGCAGGCGTGGTGATGGCTTTGTCCTGATGGAACATTAGGCCAACCCGACCACATAATTAAGACCATAGACAGAATGTTCTAGTTCCCTTGAGGGGCAAGTTTAGTAAGTTTGGAACCATAAATTTCAAACACCGTACTGTGTATATACCTAAACATTTATTCTTTGGTAATTACTTAATAAAATTAATAGTAAAAATTTAAATTACCTTTGCTAAAACAGTTTTCGTATATTGTCTTAAGACTGGATTCACTTGAAAGGGGAAGTTTACACCAGTATGAAATTCAAATTTCATAATCATATATTTTACATTTCTCTCACTCCGGCTTTAATTTTGCACGATTACAAAAATCGCGCTCAAAGATAAGAATACGTGAAAATTAAATACGCCACAGCCGAGTCTTTATTATTACGTATACTCTAAATTTAGCAAACGCTAAACACAATGTGAAGCCAAAATCTTTATTTCCACAACTTACTGTCATCATTGAATACCTAATATTTTATGATCTAGTGTGATATAGAATACCTTCATTATTCACTATTTCAAATGTATCCAAACCTAATTGTTTTAATTTTTTGTGCAATCTTGATTTAAATCGGTCACTGAAGGGAGGTGAGGATGAACTTGTCTTTCACTTCCCCAGGTGGCTTGGTCAACGGTTCCCAATTTTTTCCCGCCATGGCACCCTTTTGGTGTAAAACATAACGCGAAATCCTAGTAGAGTAAAAAAAAAAAATAATGCCACAATTATCCTTAGAGAGGTTGAGTATGATGGCCTGCGTCTTTGGTACCAAATATCTAGAAAATCGGGCAGGTAGTACCGGCTGGGAACGACATATGAATGGTTTTTTTGTTTATAAATTAATCTTTGTGATTGACTAAGAAAAAAAACCTTTATAAATAAAATATCACCCTTCAAAATTTGAGATTTTACTCTTGATCAAGAATCCAAAAATCGATTAAACTCATAATTCACACCTCCGCCTCACGGTTA
Organism: Halyomorpha halys; assembly: GCF_000696795.3. Lineage (NCBI taxonomy): Eukaryota > Metazoa > Arthropoda > Insecta > Hemiptera > Pentatomidae > Halyomorpha > Halyomorpha halys. The sequence continues at coordinate 459,897 of NW_027108759.1, read as the reverse complement.
TTTATTTATTTCAGGGAGTTAAAAATAGGTTATTATCATCTCTATAGTCATTTTATTTAATTATGTTTCTGTTGCTATTGTTTTCAGCAATCTGTTCCCCATGTTTTTTACAGAAACGAAATATAATAAACAAAATATTACCGGCAAACGGGGGTTACTTGTGACAGGTAAGGTATCATATTGGACAGTAACCATTTTGAATGGATTTAAAATCCATGACGCTGCCATGAGCATTTGGTCATAAGTAACGGCATAGTTTTTTAAGTCATACTGATCCTGCAACACAGCGTAATAGCCCAAAGAGTAGCTTGTTTTCCTTCCTTGTAGATAGATTGTATTTAGGGACCAACTTTATAAACTTTCAGTCATAGGGAACCAAAACTCTTATTTGAAAAAAATATATATAAATATTTGGAAATACCCAATTCATTATCTATAATTTTATATTTTACAAGATATTCTGTAAATTTGAAGTAACTTGAAAAGTGGAAAGTTCCATTTATTCCCATATGCATTGCACTACTAAAAGAAGAAGAAAAGAAATAATGATATGAATGAAGACAATGTAAGTAATGCCACGTGCTCGAATTAAATTCCTTGGGCAGAATTTAATGATAGCATTTGACAGCGATTCCCAAAGGGGTCCTAAATATATGAGAATGAATTCCAGGTGCGGCAAGCAAATGCAACTTTCTGAAAATATTTTTAAAAAGTAATGAAAAATAAAAAAAAAAAATATATTTTTCTTTTAATTTCATCTTAAAACTAATAATTAATTTTTTTTATAGCATAAACCCCCAAAAAACAAAATTATCGAATTCGGAGCACTATTTGCAAAGATGTGGCATAATGAACTTTTAGAAGTCCTATAAAGTTTTTAAAAATTAATTGGGTAGATTCCCATGAAAACCAGTTAACTTTTTCATCAGTTCACTCTCAGTTTTTAGATATTTTCAGGATTATCATTCGTGTTCATTAGTCCTTTCTAAATATTTAAATTGTCAACAGCTGTATTAATTAGACTAATATTAGATATTATACGCAAAATGTTTGTGCTTGACTGTGGATCCAAACTGTCTAGAACAGTCAGTGTGAAAGAACAGACGAGCTATTTTAAAATTTGTTATTTACTGATATAATAAATAATAAATCAGATTTGCCATTAGTACAGACAACGCAATTTCGCAATAATCAAAAAAAAAACCTATGTAATTCTGATATTTTACTTTCACATACTGATATATGAAAAAATATCAGTGCATGGAAAAGTATTACATTCGTGAAAAATTTCGAATGCCAGTTTTCGGGGGAAATATTTCAGTTGGCAGGATAATTCCATAAAATCATTCTCGGTATGTTCAATATCTATTCTAAAATAACTTAGCATTCAATAATGCAGAGTGCAAATTTTAGTAAACTGGCTTAATTTTTATATTTCTGGCATACTCGTACAAAGAAACATGTTAAAATAAAAGTCATTTTTAAAGTAAAACTTAAAAATACTTAATACTTATCCGAAAACTGTTAAAATTGGAGTTGAAATTGTCAATTAAAATAAATAAATAAAAAGCTAATTTGTAAAATTAGTACCACAATAATTGGTATAGAAATATAAGATCTATTTATTTTTAATCTAAGATTGTATTTATTTTATGTGTTTTTTTTTTCATTTATTTATTCTTATTTTATTTTAGTATCATTCATCACTATTACCTATTGCCCACAACTGTGTGGCAGATTATAATATCTATCAATAAATAAAAAGTAAAAGTGTTAAAAAAAAAATACTAGGGAAGAATAATGAAATTCGAATTTCACTCAAAGCGACTAAGCAAGCAATAATCACCATCACCCGGTCGCAGTCCGTTTTTCCGGTTAGAAATTGCCCAACTCAATAACCAATAAAAGTCAAGATTATGAAAGAAAATAATAAGTACTCAGTATTCCTTTTTTCTCTTGTCAAATTCCAAACTATAGTTTGTTTTCAATGTCCAGTCTGGTTTGGTTTCAATAACTATTAACTATTTAGATTCAATAACTAGTTAACAGGATTTACCATTAGTATAATATAAAAGTCTTTGTCGACATAAAGTAGGTAAAAATGTTAGTAAGTGATTTCATAATATTTAGTAAATGAAAGGTTCAGAAATATAAAGACAGTTAAACAAGAATGTTAACAAATAAATAATAATGTTCAATATTTATTTCATGTATTAACAATATATTACAGATATTTCATCCGTCATTTTTTATATTGTTTTATTGTTATATTGTTATTGTTTTATATGTCATATTGTTTTTCATTACACTAATTCCATAGTGCTCTTTGGCTAAGAGTAGCCTCAGTCTCTTTTATTTATCTTTGCCAAGAGACATTCTTCCTATTATTCTGTATAGGAAATTTATAAAAATTAATGTAACTTACGGATCTATTAATTTCTGCATCAAATAATTAACAAATAACAAATCCACAAGCGTCTATCAATCTACACACTAAACCTGCAGCCCCTGCCTCCGACACTATTCTCGCCAACTAGTTCCTGTCAGTTACAAGTCTTCTCCATCTCCTTACCACCATCAGGTGCAGGTCTGCCGCCACTTCATCAACCAGTCTCAGACGTCTCCCTTCCTTCCTGGAATTGATTTAATAACCTTCTAAGTAGACCATCCCGCGACATCCTTTCGAAACGGTCAATATTTTATTATTAATATTAATATTAATATCGGTTTCGACTATTACAACATTTACTAGAAAAACGGTCTAAATTGCCAATCCATTACAAAAGACTAATCTACATGATTATTATAAGGCCTATCTGGACATACGGAGTTGAGCTTTGGGGCTCCACTAAACCATCAAATTCCTCCCTAATCCAATCCTTACAGTCCTTAACGCTCCTTACTTTGTCACAAATCAAGTCATCCATCAGGATCTCAATGTCCCATATGTTGCCGATTTGGCCAAAACCAGATACCATTCCTTCCATGGAAAACTTCCCAACCACCCAAATCCACTTGTTTCTAACCTGGCTTCTCCTTCATTACCTAATAATCCTCCTAGGCGTCTCAAAAGAAGATGGCCTCGGGATCTTCTCCT
>NW_027108759.1:402215-456750 GCF_000696795.3 Halyomorpha halys | reverse complement strand
ACCTGGCTTCTCCTTCATTACCTAATAATCCTCCTAGGCGTCTCAAAAGAAGATGGCCTCGGGATCTTCTCCTCTAGAAATGTTATTGGAGTTCTATAAATGGGTAGATTCTCCACATGTTTGTATCATGTCACTATCTCACCTACAGCAAATTTACTTGTTGTATATGTGTTATACAGTTGTAAATAACAATAAATAAATGATTAAAAAAAATAATATATTAATATTCCTGCAATCACAATGGTTCACCATAAACCATCATCTTCTATTTTTTTCTAAATCACCGTTGTTCCAAGAAGGACCTTTTCTGTCGAACAACTAAATATTTGTTTCGCTTTCTGGTGTCAGGTCTCACGTAGCAGTTAGTAAAAGAGGAGAAAAAAGGCAGTTATTTCACCCAATGTCTTGATTATTTAATTAAGAACTATGTATAATTACCAGTCAAAATTTATGAGGCTACCAAGTATAGGTAAGAGGAATAAAAATTGGCGGTTTCAAAACGTTAAAAAAATGTTTTTTTTCATTTGGAGCTTTAAATCTTAAAAACTACCCCAAGATTTGAAAATCTAGGAGATCATCATTTAAACTAGTGTAAATTTACTGAAATATGATTCCTAATAGAGCCATTTAGGTTCAATATTTCTCGAGATATAGCTTTTTAAAATGAAACGTTTCATTAAAAATGCACTGAAAAATCATTAGTTAGTGAATTTATTTTGAGAAATCCTCAAAAACCATTCGACGCACAAATGTCTATTAGCACTCAAATGGTCTTTAAATGATCTTCTCTTAGGTTTTCTACTGTTTTTGGTAGTTTTAAAGACATAGAATTCCGAATGCAAAAATTGTTTAACGTTTTTTAAACAGCCCCCATTTTTCATCCCCCCTACCTATACTTGACAGACTCATCAATTAATTATACATAGTTTTCATTGAAGTAATAAAAAAATAGGGGTGAAATAACTGCCTTTTTTCACCCCAGCTCTTGTACTATATGTTACCAACTACAAACCTAATGTTAACGTTCGTCGACGAAGAGATTTTGAAAAAGGAAACTCATCTGCAGTCCATGAAACATCAGTAGCCAACATTGCTTTTATTTTTCTTCTTTTATGTTATTTATTTGATCTAACAACCGACTTATTGTCTTTTTCCAGATTATTGATTTTTTCACCCCATTTTTGGCTATTTCTGACCGATAGGGGGTTTATACTACAGGTGACCATTCCATTCTAATTACAATGGGAAGGTCGATTTTCATTTCGTGGAGCCACTATGAAATATTAGTCAACCCACCCAAACAGGCGCTGTTACAAGGGTTATAGATACATTGTCGAATGCCTGACTATATTCTTTCTTCCATTACAGTATTAACAATAATTTTATCATATACAATATCAATAATATTATGATCCTTTACAATGCTAGTGCTATTTTGATTTTCATTTCTGAGGGATCTCCAGCATATTAGTCTAATAAGTACTTTAAAAATGTCTAGTAAAGTAATTATGATTGATTAAAAGTCTTTCAAGCCTCTTTGACATACTACTTCATCTTCAGCCATCCTACCAAGATCTTTTTTTTATTTATTCTAAATTTAATATCCTCTATTTAAAAAAGTCGTTAAGCATAGATTCAACAAAATTATCAATATCTTGAACTTTATCAATATCTACATATACAATACACCAAAATATCGCCACGATATTTTAAATCTGTTGGAACTTCCAGAGCTGAATTATTTGCTTAAGAAAACTAACGCAAACGCAAAATCGAAGCGTTATATTAAACAATTTAAAGAAATCTATAAATAGAATTCAGTTTAGAAATCATTATAAAAAATATTTCATCCATTATATTTTATTTTAATGAAGGGTAAGAAAAAAAAATTCAGTTTACTTCAAATCACATATACCGAATAGCCTATTAATTTCATGAAATTAAGTTAAATTTTACATAGCAAAATCTTTCAAGTATAGAGTTCGAGACAACATAATGCTTCAGTACATTTTTAGCTTCTATCGGATCAGAAAAGGTCGTTAGCTCACTCATTCATAACACCAATGGAAGCAAATACATAAATCATATTTAATAATCCACACGGTTTTGATATAAATAAATATATATATACACACATATGATGGCTGGCAAACGACTTAATAATTTTATCATCTAGGTCGTTGCAGAGGCAGTAACGTTTCTGTCGACCTGAAACTCTTGTGCAACAAACTTGTTAGACCAGACTAAAAGTGTTACTTTCCCTTTTGAGATGGTTAAAAATAAGGAAACTTAAAACTAAAAATGATCGAAACGTAGGAATAACAATTTCGAGTGCTAGTTACTAGGAGTAATACTTGTGGAGTAATAATTAGATTTAATAAATTTTTGCAAAACTCTAACTAGATTACCGATCTGCTGGAAATTGCACGTTCAAAAATTAATACATTAGGTTTCTACTTTACTTTGAATCAATGTTGATGTCATTTCTTCCATCTTAAAGCCAATAGTACAAAAAATAATGGCCGGTTGAATACGATATAGTCCAAGAAAAGAAACAGAAAAAAGGGGTACACATTTGACCTGTTGTTTGGATTAGTTTTAAAAATTTAGATTAAAAGTAATGAAGACCAAAAGTTTACTTTATTTTTTTTTTTAATTTCGTTAATTTTTCCTTCTATGTTTAATATTATTGAAACTGTCTACCGCACGAAAAACATTATTCACGTCCTTTTTAAATCAGAAGGAATTAGTAAATCCCTAAAATTTGAGCTTTTAAACACCTTCGTAAGTATAATCGACTTCGAGATACAGTTTATCCAAAAACTGATATATTTTTTTTTAAAAACAAAAAATTACTATGACTTTATTTTGGCTAATATCATGGAAACTGCGATCCTTACCAAGAAAACCAATAAAACTACATCAAAACGAATTTAATAAGCTTCCTTTTGAGTACTTACACACGTCTATACATCTAAAAGTTAGTATATCTAATAGTTGGCACAATCTCAAAAGGTCTCTTGCAGATTTGGTGAACTTTGGAAAAGGTATCCATAATGGACATTGCTCGATAGATAATTTTCAAGAAATTGAGCGTGACATGAAAAACTCAAGAAGATTTTAGAGTAGAGATCATCCTGGCATTGGAAAACATATCGATGATATAATTTTCACACTTACTATCCCAAGTTTCATTTTTTTTAAATGCAGTAATCTTGTCTACTGCATCAGAGCATGAACTTTTACATTAATTACACTAATGAATGGAATATGGTCCGGGTGCGGTCAAAAAAACTCAAATAGTAAATGGGTATACTATTTTATATATATCTATATACCCATTTACTACTTGAGTTTTTTTGACCGCACCCGGACCATATTCCATTCATTAATACACACGGTCAATCAACAATCTTCCATTAATTACATTAATTTTATTTAGTATTTTTATTATTATTATGTAAAGTAATCCACAGCCATGGTGAAGTTTGTCTATGCATACTAACGTTCAATTTCAGAAACATTCCTAACACCATTATTTCTATACGGGATGTTCTTGATTCCAGGTGATTGATACCAATCCAGGCGAATAAAACAATTCGATCAGTCTAACCTAACTTGAAAATTAGTTGTGCTGCGATAGAGTGTGTTGTATACATAGTTTTTAATAGTAACAATGAACTCATTGATTTAATTAAACTATCAACTGAGGTTTTAAAAAATATTTACTGAAGGAGCAAATTTTATTCTGGATTTTTTTTAATTCTTAAATATTTGGAATAGTTTTAAAATAAAAATTTGATTCATTTGTATAATTATCAACATAATAAAATTACTCAAAAAATATTTGAGCTTGTCCCATGTTTTTGATGTGGTTCCAGCTTGAGTATGGATACTATTTCAAGCTTAGTAGAATTGTGATTACGCAGAATCTTTTTGCTGATCCATATTCTTCGACTTGTATTTTATTTTTTTTTTATTATTATAAAATAATGATACTTCTTGCGATAGAATCGGGCCCCTTAAGGACCACTTATTTAAACCACGGACTTGGCAAGTCTGTCATATATACTTCAAATAGCTTTCGCTTTATAAGATCGTATATATTTTTTTAAATACAACAAAATACTTTACATGTATTATAAATGGGGGAAGTGGCTAGAATGGTGTGCAAAATATGGTTAGCAATGGACACGTCAACAAACTAGTATGATAAGGTAAAACATTTTTAATAATGTTTTAATGTATGTAAAAATGGTATGATACAATAGTATTTATTATAACTATACCAATGTTTTAATAGCGTAATTGCTCAGCTATTGGGAATCAGAAGATTGGGCGTATTTCCAAAACGTTAGAAACACAATTACTGCGAAATAAATATTGTTTAATGAAATGATGTGATTAATAAGTGTTAACTAATTACTTAATATTAAAATAAGATCTATCCTCTTGTTTATTCAGAGGGTACTTTCAGAGGGAATGAGTAATTAAAAATAAATATTCATTTACTCAAGGACGTCACAGATCACGATTAGAATGAAAGACCTAAAAAAACATTAAACATAGACTAATTGAAATTTACTCTCAGACTCATAATTAACAAATTCAGCTTATTAGATGACTCAAATCTCCACAGTTAGTTTTTCAGCTTTCTTTATTTTATTCCATTAGGTTGCTGAGTCAACAAAATTATTACCTAAAACTCCTGACCTATGATATACTCGTATATGATTTTTTATGATATATAGATGATACTTTGCAATATTCCTATTCCATCCTTCCATTTGATTTTAGTATGAATCACTTAAACTATGTCTAGTACAATTTATTAATATTATTTTTTTTTATGTTTATAGAAAATGTATTTGGCTGGAGTGTTGGTGTTAGCGTTATCAGCAGTCGTACTCATTTCGGCACACCCCCTCGAATCTCAGCAGGTCAGTTTTTTTTAGTTTCATTATTAATGATTTATTTTTTGTTTTTAGTATGTATTTCATTTTTTTTTCTCCCAAAAGATTTAATAGAAATAAATTTTCAGTATGCCTTTCTATCTTTTTATTTTTCAAAGTACGCATATATTTTCGAAAATTCTCCATATTGAGAAGAAAAAATTGCTAATACAAATAAACAAAATATAAGACTCGTTATGAACTTTGTAATAAGAAAATTATTGCGATACAAGTATTTAATGATTGACAAATTATAGGTAATTGATACTCACCGATTAAACAAATAATTAGTTGTGTGATGTTAATTACTCGCAGTCACTTGTTAGCTGAAACAAATCTTACTGACTTCCGAAGGATGTATTTTAAATGAAAAGAGATTCGACGGACCAGGATAGCAACAATGCCTAACAAGAAATGATTTGTATATAGATGAAACAAGAAAAACGAGACTACTAACTCAGATGTCTTTAAAAAGAAAATTTTAGTAGAAAAGTGTCAGGCAGGAGAGAAAAGTTCCAAGAATAAAACTTCAGCGATGATACGAACAAGTTAAAAAGCAGTTGGAAATTGATTAAGCTTTTCATAAATTCTTTTGAAATTTGACCATTTAATTTACGAAATGTAGGCTACTGGTACTATGAAATCTTGTTTCCTTTATGCATTATTCTTAGAACAATTGAGTTTAGAAGAAGGGGTGTTTAATAAGAATTAATACCATAAATTTATTTTTTTTATCAATAATAATATATTTTTGTCAATACAGTTAACTAAATATGATACAATTAGAGAGTCTTGATTCCCTAAACTAACAGCAAACAAGACACCAGTCAACGTTTTTACAATTCGTTCATCAACAGAAAGGTTCATCAAATCACAGGTCAAACAAAATATACATTTTTAATACTATTAAACTCTTATTCAAACTGAAAAGTGGGTAAAATATATAATTAGGGAATGATATATTTTAAACATAAGGATGTTTAAAAAATAACAAAATTTCTTTTTCAAGGTGGCCAGTAACGGACACTCCAGGCCAATATATGGTACTTCTCTAAAATAATAGAAATATGATAATTTCGTCTATGATATAGTATAATTTTTCCAGGGTGGTTATTTCTTCTTATTAAATGGTTATATTCTCCATTAAATTCAGTGCAAAAAAAAATTTAAAAACGCGTCACTTATACTAAACCTAATATTTCATTAAATCTATTTTTAAAAATACATTTTTCCCGTCCTCTCTAAAGAGCATTCTTCCTTATAGGAAATTTCAAAAGATATTTAGATTCTCCCTTGGCATGGTAAAGGAAATGTATTCACAAACGAACCAATATTTGATACTTCATTACCTGTCGTATTTGGCGAGGAGTGATTGAATTGGAGTGGCCAGCTTGAGCTCAGCGGTTAGGTAATCATTGTACTAGCTCTGCCTGTAATAGTCATGGTACCAAGTGGACAGTTGAAGACATTAAAGAAGGCGACCTTGGACAAGGCTGCGGAACTAGCAAATGTCGACCGTGGGAGGGGCTAGTGAAAGTGAACCGCTGAATGGAAAGCAGCCGTTCTCTTAACCTCTTGCCTCTTCCAATATGCTACGGTCCGATTCCTTCCTGCTATTTAAACTTACTTCACATCTAATAATGATAATACCGATGATTACAAAATACCGACTACGTTATATTAAAAATTCTGAGCATTAGATATTTCCGAGAAAGGGTTATGTTAGTAAGGCACTGGGTTACCAACTCCAAGGACCAGGACTCGAATCTGCGAATAAGATGTTGCAGAATTATTTATACTGTCACTGCAATATTATTACTGCCCTGAGTGAACCCGGTAGGTTCTGGGCCCCATCCAGCCTCTATTAAAGTTGTACCCTTTATTTGGGAAAAATCTGGCGGTTGAGCATGATTATGAATAAATCACCTCCTTAAACAACAGTTGTTTAAGAAACAGTTCTTCCTTACAAAGTGTTGAACCCCTCTTCATGGAGTGCAGCATTACAGGTATTTTAGATATTTACACTTTATCGATACAAATTTATGACTTCAAAACCAGTGATATTGAAATAAGGAGTTTAGAAGTTGAAAGAAAGTTATTAGACAGATAAACCAACACTTAGCACTAACCAGGGCTCCGTACGTTAAAAACGCGTGTAAGGAAGGAATATCAGTTATTAAAGGGAGGATTAGTTTACCAAAAATGTAGTTCTATGCTATCAAAATCACTTTCCTTTCTCAATCCCTTATCGAGAGATGATTTTTTTAAGGATTTTCCAAGAAATTAGAAGTTTTTGCTATAAAAAAAATTATTATCGTAAATTCTTTTTTTTTTTTATAATTTGTAAAGAGGAACAAACGATTTAAACGATTTTAAAGTGTCACTTTTATTATCTTGAGACGAATCGAAACAGATAATGCGAAATCTGTTAACCATTAATTGGATAATTTTCAATTGTAATAATTGGATATTTCCATTGTACAAGCGATGGCAACATATTTAATCAAAGCTCTATGGATCAACATTAAAAGCAACATCTAATGGATGTTTTAGGGGTTTTTGTAATAAAAAATAACAGGAGGTCTGGAAGAGGGAGGCGGAAACTGCCATGTCCAATCCACATTACACAATCACTCAGGGAAGCGGACGTGACCACTTGTGCCACATTTTGAAGGTATTCCATTCTTTAGCTCTTAGCGTAAGATGTATATAATCTTAAGTAAGCTCATCTATACTAAATAATTTAAGCTAGTGGAATACTTGGATTCATCTAGATATGGGCCTGCTTTGAAGGATTATTCGGAATCTTGGAACTAAACTATATATTTCATTCATTAATCATGTAACAATTTATCCCTATTGCTTGCTGAAGAGAATTCTTATCAATGAGTTGAAAAAAATCAACAATCGATTATGGAATCAAATATTAGATGACGGAGATCATTTTAGGAAATCAAACATTTGAATAGGAAAAAATGAACTGAATGATTTATCCATGTATAAAAGCCTTTTTTATGTTCTTTATCAAATGGATATTGGATATTGAGTAGTTCATATAATTATGAAATATAAATATAAGAACAATTACATTTTTTTTCATAGTACGGAACTCTATTAGTGATATTACATGAGTTAAAAAATAAATAATCATCTGGCAGAATTGTATAAGTCAGTGAGATTGCACCAAATACAAACTACAAGATTAATAGTATTAGTTTGTACTTTATTATGAGCCAGGGCCCAGTTGTTTCGATTATAAAATTGAAGAAAATAAGAAATGTGGCAAACAGACTTAACAATTAGTCACTGACAAGCATAAAGTCAGATGAATTTTATGGTGTATCAAAGAATCAATAAAGTAATAAATAGAGAAAATTAATAAGAATTATGCGAGAATAACATCATAGTCTAAATCTAGTAATGTATCACAAGAGTTTTTTAGATGTGACGTACTATAAAACAACTAATTTATGTAAACTTTTGAAGGATCTATACTGAAGTTATACAAATTGATTGCACCCAGATAATTAAAGGAAGTTGTAAACAAGGAATCACTAACTAATGATTATTTGTTTTTAAGAGAAATAATTAATGTTATATGTTGAGGACTGTTGTATTACCTATAATGGAACCCCAAAACCGACTTTTCATTGGTAAATTTTTCATATTCACAGGAAAATAAAAGATTTATAACGCACTACTGGGGGAAAAAAACTGATTGATAAACGATAATTAAATTGTTGATATGCATGGATACTTTATTAATACTACGATATAGGATCAGAACTAAAAAATGTTTCACGGGAGAAAAATATAATTTAGTCGCCCCTTTTTTCACAACTTTTGCTCCCTCTACCATCCTCCCAATAAAAGTAAACTGTTTTATGATAGCACCTATTTTAGGATACATATTATATAATATAATTTCGTAACATCAATTCAATCTATGAGTTTATGATGAAAAAATAATTTGAGAAATAGAAATAAAATAAATAATACTTATAACAAGAAATATAGTTTATAGCAGGATGTCTTGTATTAGTATTCCAGATGAGTCTGGATTTCTTACGTTGTAAACCATTTGACGCATAACTGCTGGTACCTGGGGGCGAATTTCGTATAACGTTTTTTTATGCAATCACGCATTGAGTCCAATTGTAGTTCGCCATGTGATTGACTATTTCTTATAAGTCATGGGGCACCTATTGCGACTATTAATGCCTTGTTTAAGAAAGATTGTTTTAAGAGATGCTTTAAATACTATTAAGATCATACTTCTACAACAACAAAAATACTATTGAATCACCTTTATTTTTTCTACAAATACTTTTGTCTACAACAACAATAGTGGTACACTTCAAGTTCTTTCTCCTTTCAATCAAGTTTTATTTAAATTGCTTTAAACATATTTTCTCCAGTAATCGATCCGTGTTGTCACGTTCATAAACTTCATCAACTTATCCCACTATACTGGTTCAGCCCTCCCACCGTCTAACCTCTACACCTTTGGAATTTCGATTTAATTTTCACTGCGTTATAGGAGTGGCATGTGTTCTATCACTTGTGGGTATTGTCAATTTTCTTACCTCATCCAAAGCTCCTAGCTCTGGTATTTCCAACAGGATGGGGTATTTTTTTGTAAGTATTCTGATAGTAAATCAGATTTTAAAGCAATGTCATCTCGAGTATTTATTGATCCCATGCTTCCATAAACAGAAAATTACTAAAAAAACACAAACCCTGTTCCTCGGTTCTTGACGTTTTGCGTGGAAAAGCAACATCAAACTTAAAGAACGAAATCGTTTTAGAATTCAATTTCCGTTAACCATCAGTCATCAACCGATTGACGAAATCAGGATTATATATATGAAAGATCTGTTGTTTTATGATAGTTGTATAACATTCAAACATTTCGTTTTTCATACATTTCAGTCATAAAAAGATAAAAGTGGTGAACATTTTTTTTTCAACATGATACTTCAATAGATACTTTTCATTTTATTATCTATTCACGTGAATTATCATAAACAGGTTTATTCCTTTAACAATTTTAAAGTTGAAATAATGGAAAATATGTTCGACAGTTCGCTAAACGTAATGAAGTACTATGCCGGATATCATAAGTGTAATTGTTTCAATGTTGTAATCAAAGTGAAACTTGTTGCGTCAGTGGCCAAGATTGGCCAAGGAGCCTACTGCTACTTGTGAAATATAGTGCGGTATCCTTAGAGTATGTTTCAGGAGATGGTCGGCGTAATATATTCACTAAAGTCATTAAAGAAAAACAAGCATCTTTGAAGATAAATTCACTATGTGCCTCACGGTTTCACCCTCGTTAAGTTTAGATAATAGATAAAATTTCATTCACAAGATGAGTACATGACAAAGTCCATCTGATTAACTAAAAAAAACCGAGATCCACAAGGAAAAAGACAAATTATGAAAAAAGTGACTTACTAGAAAGCGTCTTCAGTTTCATCGTTTGAACTGTATCCAGAAGGGAGTGAGAGAGGGCAGAGCATCTTGTCCCATCAAAATATTTGAAAGGATAAAATTTTTACCGTTTGGATTTTTACACAGAACCATACTTTTGTTAGGTCTCAATTTGGAATGACTTTCAAGACAGAGAACATGGAAAAAAAACACTAGCGCATCTATACCTATTCTACATGAATAATAAAATATTGGGATCCATTTTTTATTATATAAGTGAGGAGAACTACAAACTTTTTTGATTGGAGAAGATGGTCAGGGGGGGTGCGGTCAGCAAAGGAACATAAATAAACAAAAAAATATTTATTTATGCCGACGTTTCGACCTGATTGAAGGCTTCTTTGAGTCTATAAGTTATTTTGTCAGTTCCGTAAGATGAGGAAAGTTATACTTTAACATCGGCAAAGAGGGCTATATTAAATTTTGTAATTTTATATATTTATTAATGAATAAATAAGATAATATTGGACTTAAGCGGCATCCCTGCTGGAGACCGACAATTATATGATATGTGGAGGAGGTTATGTTTGTGTCACATTGTAAATTACCCCCACAAATCCGAGATCATAATGTAGAAAAGTTAGTTGATATTATTATGTTATTTTTATAAGCATTTTCAGATGATATACATATAGCGGTTAGTTTTGTAATTTAAAACCTCTCCTTCTACTTCAATTATTTTTAAAAATCTACAAGCCCCTTAAGTCAGCCTGTTTGCGTTAAACAAGATGGAGAATCCTTGGTCAATAAGTTGGTAACAAATCTAGTGGTGTTTAATAGTTGGTCTATGTGACTAAATGTGGATAATATATTTATACATAAATTGCCTATGTATGTATTCAGGCGGTCCTCACATTTGCGTTAGTTGTTTTGGAAAGTGAATTAAGTCGTGTCACTCAAGACAAGTGGTTAGCATAGAAGTATGCATGAAGTAGGAGAATGAGGACCGAAAATTAGACCATGCGTGGCCCACACAAATTCATGGGGCAAGAAGATTATTGCTATGTCCATATTTAATTTCAATTTAACATGACATCATAATTAAATTCAAAATTATGTTGCTTGAAGGTGTATTTTAAATAACTTTTATTGTCCATTTCCTATTAAAACATTTTGTATATATAAATGATAAAATAGGTTTAACAATGATTTATCAGAAAAATGTATTTTACCGGTCCCTCCAGTAGACCATCTATGGTTCGTGGACCGCTGGTTGGGAAATATAAGGTCATCTTTCGTAGCCTTCAGTTTATCTATAAAGTTTATAAAAAAAAGTGCACTTAATTTTCAAAGATATATTTTTTCATTCTAATTGGTTTTAATAACTTCGTTCATTAAAAAATTCATTATTTTTTTTTAAGCAGCGTAACTCTTCTGAAGTAAAACATGGTGTAAATTGTTTCGCGACGTAACTCCAAAACGACTTAAAACAAAGCGTTGTAAAACGGGACCTGTCTGTATTAATAACGCGATTAAAGAAATAAAGTCATCATAGTTGTTTAAAAAAACTTTATTATTACCATAAATGTTAAAAATACTGAAAAGTGGCTTGCTTTCTTATTGCTTATAGCTGGAATGTTTACGACCTTAGCATAGCGTCCATGATAGGCTTGTAGAATAAAATAATACTCCTGATAGAACAAAAATTGTCCTTAGTACAAATATTTTAATAAATTATTGTCTCATTCCTGGTCGTATAGATAGGTAATAAATAACATGTTTCAATTAAGCATAATTATAATGTTTCTTAATCAATATATTTAGGATTAAATAACATATTTGAATTATTGAAAATTACTATGTCTCTAAATTTTCAGGACCCACAGTCAGTGGAACCAGCAACAGTAGTGCGAGAAAAAAGAACGATTGGAATACTTCGAGATTTATTCCCCAATTTTTCACAGGTCTGGAAAACTGTTTTTTAACTTTTTTAATGTTCTAATGTTACGTTTTATTTTTTAAATCTCTTATACTTAAGATTATAATCATAATTAAAATTTGTTAAATAAATAAAATATTAACCAGTAGAAATATAGCAATTGTTTCTAGTGCATTTACCGTTGGCCATCAGGTATTTACAGTGGTAGAGTTTAACACAATTTCAAAAATAACCATTACATTTTTCTAAAAATATTATGATTCTATCTTTATTTAATACATTTATTTAAACAAATTCAAAATCAACAACTAAAAAACTCTGGTGCGATGATACGGTGCATCGGCTTTCACTTACCACACATCTTACGTCCCCAAGTTTTGAGTAGGTTGAGAGAGAAATACTTTATTTATTCATCTATGCTGCCTAAATACATTAGGTTGCTATCTCACACAGCATACTTATCAATCCGTAATCGGACATATATACATTACACATACATGGTATAATCATAAAAAAAAGAGATACAATAATAGGATATAATAAACAATTTTTTTCACCCCTACAGTTTCCTTTTACAATCCATTTCGGTCTGTACAACAAATACAAATGTTTCATTCATTCCTATTTTTCTTTCTCATTTCTGCTCCTCCAAATCACACGGCTTTCACTTACCACACTTCTTACATCCCCGAATTTTGAGTAGGTCGAGTATACAACAAAATAACCAAGTTTTACACGTATACATGTAATCAGGATGGATCGGGTAGTCTTGGATTTTTCCGATTCGTACTCCTGTTCCTATTTTTTCTTCTATAATTATTTATCAAATTCTTTAATAATTTGTATTTATCCATCGTTAATTATTTCTAACAACTAAGATGAGAACTAGTTATTTCAAATAAACAAAAATAAAGATACTTTAGAGAAAGATTTTTTTTTTTTTTTTTAAATTCGTCATTTAAGCCCTTTTACACTATTTCAATAAGGGAATTTCCGACCTTATTAAAGAACATTCAATTGTACATTAATACTGCGTTTAATCAAAATCGTCCGAGCTGTATATAAGAAAATCGAAAAAAATTGAAAACTCTATTCTATAAAATTTCACTTCTGGTCAGTCATTTTATAAAAAAGGTTGCTGTCACATCACAAGCATATACCTGTCTTAAGTAAGTAATTTCAGTTTCGTACGGCTCTTCGTTTCTGAGCAAGGTTGTTCACGCACAAACCATTTTGGGAGGTTTACTTGGACTCACAACGTGTCCGTCCAAAACTCGAATTCAAAATTACAACAATCCCGATTTCTGTATATTTCAAATAAATCTAAGTGAAAGTACAAAATTTAATTTACATAAGTCATTGATTTCAATAAACTCACACAGACAAACGCACACTTATTAGTGAAAATCAGTACATCGAATCATCTTAATGAATTAAATATTAAACTTTAAATGCTCTCAAAACTTCCATGACATTCATAATAGATTGATGTCAAGTGAAGTAGGGCAAACAAAACAAACTCAGCCACTGTAATACCGGACAAAAGGTAAGAGAGAAGTGTACAGATTATCGATAGGAAGATCCAAATGCTGACGCGGATAATCTTCCGGATCGTGGGGCGGCTGGTGCTGCAGGGCGGCGGGGGAGGGGGCGGTGGCGGCGGCGACGACGATGACAGGAAGATCTCCATCGTCCTCCCCACCTACCCTCCCGACCAGCTGGAGGATGAAGACGAGGACGAGGATGCCACGGCCACGCCTGTCGCCGATTCTACCGACCCGACCACCAACGCGGTAACTACTGCAAAAGTTTCCTATCTTATAGCCCAACAGCTCTAGAAGAGAAAAAAATAAATTATTACATCCCAATTGTTTATTACTTCCCAATTGTTTATTACTTTAATAAAAATTATATACACAGTTAAAAATCAAAAATTGATGATCCTGCCAACATTGGTAAGGGAGAATAAAAAAACAGCAACTGTTCCAAAAGTTCGCTCATTTTTCATTCGGAGCCCTATATCCATAAAAATACCTACAACATTAAAAAAGTTCATAGCTTATCTATCATATAAAGTAGAGTAAGCTTTCTAAAATATGAGCTCGAATAGAAATCTTTACTTTTAATGTTCTCAAGGTACATTAAAAAAAAAAACAATTTTTTCTAAACACATCCGACATCAAGACATCCGTTGGTAGAAGTAGTAGTTTCCATGACATTTGTCAAAATAAATTCACAAAATATTCATTTTTTATGACTACCTCTAGAACTATTAACCAGCTATATTAGGACTCTATCTTAAATTATGTTACATTAAGTTTTTTAGTATTTTAGGTAGTTTTAAAGAAATGGAGCTCCGAATGAAACATTATTTTTTTGTAACGTATTGAAAAAACCGCCATTTTTTATTTCCCCTAGCTATAATTGGCAGCCATCAATTTTGACTATTAACGATATATAGTTTTCATTAAAGTAATCAAAAATTAGGTTGAAATAACTTATTTTTTCCCCCAAGCTATTGGACTATTAGTATCAGCATTGTCATTCATAATTTCATATCGTCGTAATTTATTAAATTTCATAATTAACAATATGGAAAAGAAACTTTATGCAAAAAATAGGTGAAAGGAGGAACTAATTCCCACACACAATGGGTTTGAAGTTTTTACTTTGTTGTTGATATATTTTTGACTTACTAAAAGTCTAGAAAATATCCCCTTTTCCAACAACCATTTTGAATTTATTTATTGAATCTTTCGTCATATCAATTCACAGTAAATTTCTGTTAGAAAAGATTATGTTATTTATTTTCAAAAATATGAATAAATAACACAATAGAGGCCGAAAAACTGTAAAGACCAAAATTTTGGCTGATCTTTCAGTTAGTGCTTAATGTCTTTAAAGCTGTTTATGCCCAAAAAGTTATACAAACTTTCATTAAAGTAGTATAAATTTGCTTAAATTTGATCCCTAATATAACTGTTTACATTTAATAGTCTCCAAGACAAGGTTTTTCAAAACCCAACATTTTTTTTTATCAAATAACGAGAAATTAACATTCCGTGAATTTATTTTAACATTACTCCCAAGAATATAAATATTGGGAGCTAATTTATGATACATTTACCTAGCTTCAATTTGAGTGCAAATAGACATCTCTAAATCTTACATTTTCTGAGATATTTACGTATAGAAATTCATACCATACTGATTTGTTATTTGGGGAAAAATTGTTTTTTGAAAAACAATGTCTCAGGGACTGTAAGATGATGTCTATTAGCTCTCAAATTGAAGCTAAATAAATGTAAAATGCTCTAGTTTCTAATGTTTATCTTTTTAGAGACAACACTTTATATGATATTTACCAAAATAAATTTACATAATGTTTATTTGTTGTTAGTCGGGAACAAATTTGGTTTTTAAAAAACTGTAAGTCAGGAGCTAAGAGATGAACAGATGTTTAATAACATTCAAATTAAAGCAAGGTAAATGTACCATAAAGGAGTTTATAATTAATATCTCAGTAGGACTTAGGCAGTTTCTACGATATTAGCCAAAATGAATTCACAAAATGTTGATTTCTTGTTATTTAAAAACAATTTTGGTTTTTGAAAACTGTATCTCGGAAACCATACAAGTACCAACAACAAAGAAATAAATTTAAAATTTATCTTATTGGAAAAAAGCTCCACCCAAAAACCTATAAGCAATTATTAACAATCTTCCATCAAATGGACAACCAAAAAGATTATGAATTTTAAATGAGATTAATTACTTTAAATCAGGCATGGCTCGGTTTTGGCTACATATTCATTAAGTTGTTTATTATGAGTTTACTTGTAAGAATACCTCACTTAGTGATAATTCAATAAAACAGAAAACTCAGCAGAGTAAATTCATTTTTTATGTGAAAGACATATGAACTTATGAAAAAGACTAGGAAAGTAATCATCAACTGTTACTAACTTAACTTAGAAGGAGAACAATTGTCTTGTTGATTTATATTTAATAACTAAAATGGAAAACAGTTTCCAACATTTTCTGATTCTGTAAGGCGTTCAATAGATAACTCCTATAATAAAATCAACAAGATAGTTTGCTCCTCTAAATAATATAACATTTAAGTGTAAAGCAATGAAAATTTCTTAGGAAGTTATCTTTCAAAACTATTACCCTTCATATGGAAGTATGAAATTAAAAAATAAATATTCTCTCCCTACAAACAATGGAGGTCAATCATAGTTGTTAGATTTTTCTACATGTCCCTGCTCTTGGGTTGACAATATCCCACTTGATGTGGTCTCAGTAACATAATTTCAGTCGGTTTCTCTATGCACAAGTACTGCCATCCTGGTAACTTTTTAACCTGACTTCAAATGTCACCATATTTTGCTCAATACTCTGTTCCATTTTATCCTTTACGGCTCAGTTCGAGTATCCTTTGTGGGATTCAGTATCATCTATCCTGTAATTTGGTTCTGAAAACATTTTTAATGACCCTACAACATCTTTATGTTGGAAAAAATCTAGATATCATTTTTATAGAAGTAATGGGATGTCCTCCTCAACTCTATCAGGAAAGAACGATAAGACAGTTGGAAAGACTTACTAGATGTGATATCATAATTTAAAATATTAGGACTAAGTTGATAAAAATGTTTAACATGATTATTTTGGATTACACTATGGGAAAATGAACAATGATTTATTTCTAGGTAATTGGAGATAATAAATTTAATTTTAATTGCACATTATGTAAAACCATAAATAGAATCTTTCCCAATTTCCTTCTTCTGAGAACCTAAACTTATAACTTCACCTACTTGGACATTTGAATACACTTAAACGCCTTACAGATTAATGTCTTCAAGGTGTATGCATCATCTAAACCCAAGTTTGGAATTTTATAAAACCATTTACTAAACCTGACATTATTTCTTTTTTATTGGTAATAATCATTAAAAGAAATATGATTTTCATGAATATCAACTACCCTTTTTGGTTTTCTCATGAATGCAATTTCATATCTGGCCTCCTAAATTGTTATTGAAACTCCTTTCTTTAACTATAAGTATTACTACAAATAAGATTACTTCCATTTGAAGGAATAGCAAAATACATCAAGATATATCACTGATAAATTCACAATTCATCTAGAAAACATTCAACTAACATCAGCATGCGTTTTCCTTTGTATCTCATATACTTGTATGACTCTATGGGATATCTATTGTAATGTTTTATTTTCAACTGTTTATCGGATATATATGTATGTAATACACTGGCATTTCCACAGCACATTTATAATTGTAATCGGTGATCAGATCCTTTAAGACATTTTTAAAATGCATGAAAATTAAATCACAAAATTATATGCATGATATAATCGATATAATATATTTTAACTATATAGTTGGTTTTGTACTTTTCAAGTAAAATCAAAGCATGAAAAATCATTTATAAAATTCAAAATATTTTTGTTGGAGATCGGACTTGAAGAAAACATTTGATCAGTTTGTTTTATTTCTTTTAGTTAATATTTCTACTAAAGAATATATCCATGTATAAAGGAAAAACAGGCAACCTCCACAAGTTAATGAACTCTGAATAATTAATAATAATAGTCAGATAAGTCAATCATTTAAAAAAAAAACTGAATTTTTAAGAAGTTGTAATACTTTAAACATCATTTTTCTCCCATCCAAATTTTTTAGACACCTGTCTTCATTTGATAACAAGTACAATATAGTTCCTTGTACAGATATAAAAAATGATTATAAATTATAAATTGTTATTTAATGTATTAACAGTTTTACAAAAATTTCTCATATAACTGCCTATTATTATAGAATTGATGGAACAGAAAGAGATTATAATTTCACAATATTACCCAAAATATTTATATTACTCATATAATTAAACCAATTATCAAAACGGTTAGTTTAGTTTCCTCAAAAGGAAGATTTAACTAAAAAATGAAAACAATTAAGAATACAATAGAACTATTTTTATTTTCTATTGTTTTTATATATCTTGCTATATATATTCACTGTAACTTGTTTTACATACCTAAGTATATTTGGATGAAGCAGTTTTTAACCAAATATGTTAGAAGCTCTGTATAACCTTGAATACTTATTAATTTTCAATCTCAGTCATCCTAATGGTTTTTAAAAAAAGGAGTTCATCCATTTGATGATCTAAGTGTTCCGCGTATCACTTAATTCCTTAATATTTATTTTAAGGGTAAGGGAGTTTATGCAGTAACGAATTATTAATATATCTATTTGGAAAATAAACCTTCAACAAATATTAAAAATAGTCAATATAAGGATCTGATCACCTTCATTTTTCATTAATTTCATATATTCTGGGAAAAGGCTGATCATATTGTTATGTCCTCAGAATTTTTATTTTTTCAAAACTGGTGAAAAGATATTGGTTAAATCTGATGAAAATTGTTGTTTATTTTCAAATTTAAAAATTGAATTATTAGTAGTTGCTTAGTTGGTAAGAAAAAGATTATTTAAATATCATTTAAAACCAATATTTTTTCGAGGATTATATTCATATTAATCTTCCATTATTCATGCAATGTAAGCTAATGTGCACTTTTTAATTGCAAGGCAGATAATTCTTGCTAGGTAAAATCTGTTTAAATATAACTTAAATTTAATCAAATTGTAAATAAACAAAATAAAAGTAAATTTTTTTAATGGTATATTTAAAGTTCTGCATACTATTGATTTTAAAACTAAATCAATTTAAGAAAATTCAAAATGATTTATCTGTCTTAAAATGCATGTGAATTTAAATAATATGTTTGTAATGATTGAATGTGGCATGACATCATTGTAAGCCCCATAAGCCTGTCAGCATGTCAGCCAAACAGTATTTATCAATGTTGCTCAATAAATATGAATTGGATATTATTGAAGTGAAATTTCTCTGGTCACTTTGGTGTAAGCTTTTCAAGAATGTTATAAAAATAATTGACCAAGGATTTCCATGGAAAGTGTAACATTACTACCTGTGCTGAAGAAATCTACTGATTTTCAAAGTATGTTTTCTTCAACTTCTAGTTCAGAACTAAAAAGGTTTATGAGTACCTAAATAAATTTATATTCGGTGATCAAGCTAAAGAAACATTCAAAAGGTAAGTTGAAATCTAAGCATTTTGGTACATTTGTCAGGGATTGTTTTTAACGACTTTTCTTAATTTGCATATGGTAGTACCATTTTTTATAATATATATTTTCTAATATTTCAAAATTAATCAAGAAATTTACAACTATACATTTACTTCGGCTATTAATCAATAAAAACTTCTATAGGCTCCTACAAATGCATTTTAAAATTTAATATTTTCTTAAAAAATCAAACTAACTTTAAAAGAAATAGAAGTAGTAACAAGTACTAGTGTGCCAAGCAGGGGAAGAAAGGGTTGGTCCACTTCAGACATAATGGGTGTTCAGCATAAAAATTGAAAATAAAGTTTACATCAATCATTATGGGATTTCAATTAAACATTTCATGGTTGTGATTCATAATCAAATCATAATGATTGATTAGAACAGTGCTTCCTAGACTTGGCCTCTTTGTGTGAAACTCTTCATGTGGGCTCGTTTAAATCCGAGACAAAAACAATAAATTTCAATGTTTTCAACAAGTTCATCGGAACTAAGGTGCCAAACAAGTTCATGCGACGGAAATTACAAAGCTTGTACAGAATGCTACAAATTAGCGTAAAAAAAAATATTTTATTTTGAATTTGACGTATTTTAAACAGTGTTCTGTAGACTGTGGTTACTTATTAACAACCTTACTAAATTTGGGAAAGCCTATAGAGGGGCTACAGCAGGAAAATCCCTGTATCAAGTACTAACTGTCTTTAGAATACATCCATTTCAAAATAAAACCAATAATTTGTTATCTGTCAGACGTGCCACTATTCAAGCAAAGCAGTGATATATACTTACCTGCTCATTAAAGATGCCATAGGCACCAGAATTTAAAATATATTGGGATAAGGGGGACAAAAAGCACCTTAAACAAATTAAATAGTTTGTAAAAAAAGATATTAAAATGAAGACCACCTATGATTACTTTATTTCAAAATGATCACTCTCCCGAGAATCCATATTACTTTTCCATTTCGTATTATAACACGATGAGAATTAATATTTTTAGCAAACGTATTGGCTTTTTTAGCGGCCCGAAAAGGATAGATAATGGCAACTGACAAACATGAAATCAAAGAACTTGGAATGAAAGAATCCAAACCATCGGTTTGAACTCTTAGTTAATTTGTTTTAAGTCCTCATCAAAACATAGTATAAATGATTCAGTTTCGTATCTTAAAATTGTATTCCTTAGTCCTTACGATGATATCATAAAATCGAATGTTAGCTAGTTTGAAAATTAAAAAACAATTAACTTATCTAGACAAAAATTCAATTATTTAAGTAGATATGAAATCCACATCTCCGTTTATTTTTTTTAATTAAATCATAACTTAATATTACCTGGATGAAGGTAAGGATTAGTAAAGATCAGCACATGAAACTACACAAAACACTATTGGTAAAAAGAACTATGCCACTTGCATTTGGAGTCTTAAGCAAACCAATATCTAATATTGGAAGCGCTCGAGTAACTTTTCGCGCCTCGTAGCATGAGATTGGCGGTATACCAGTGTTACCGGACCTTTTCAGGAATTTTTAAAAAAAAATTAGTTTTTCAAAACCTTGCCTTGATAACTAATTTAAACGTATGTCCAACTCAAACCAATAAAATAATGATCTAAATTAGCTACTCCTGTGCTAACCAGCGTTAATAAAGAAATAAAATCACACAACTTTCACTTACAACCCTAGGTCCTTCCCCAAATTTTGTGCAGATTGCTGGGTTCTTGTTGAAGTTATAGCTAATTTTGTGATTTTCGAAAAAAACAAAATCTAAAGACCAGGGAAGGCGAAAATTAAGAACACAAATCTTTATTTTTCTGTCTTTATAAAATTTTGCTTATAGGATTTCTCCAGGTGGAAATAACGAATATAAATTTGGTTCCTTTGCTATTGCTAAGAATACAACAGTTTAACAGAACATAATGCAATCGGGAAAGAGCTGGCCAGTTTCGGCTTTTCCCGTTAGAATCGGATCTTTTTATTTTTGCTTCTTTATTTATTCATGAAATTCTTTAATATTTTGTATTGATCTATTGGACATTATTATTAACAATAAAAACTGTTAATTTTTTCAAATAAATCAAATTAAAGGTGCTTTAGAGGAAGAATTTTTTTGAAAATTCAATATTTAAGGCCGGTTAGACTATTGCAATGAGGGCAAGACTTATTTGGTAATAAAGAGCAAATTTGCTCATCTAATCACCAACTTTAATCAAAATCGTTAAAACCTTTTTGGAGAAAAACGATTACATAAAGTGGCACTTTTGGTCGGTCGGTTTTTAGAGAAAAAGTTGCTGTCACATCCCAGGCATATACCTGTCCAAAATATTGGAATTCAGTTTCCTACGATTTTCTGTATTTGAACTAGGTTGTTACCACACAGACCATTTTGCAAAACTTGGTTATATGGGATTCAAAACGTGTATTGCGTTGAAAACTCGAATTAGAAATTTTACACTATCGCAATACTCCCCCTTACTATCTATTCCATTTATATATTAGTGAAAAAAAAAATAGATATTGAAGAAATAAAAAAAAAATCTGCCATAACTCAATCCTATCATTTTATATTTATCTTACATGTCACTATCTCACCTACAGCAAATTTACTTGTTGTATATATGTTATACAGTTGTAAATAACAATAAATAAATGATTAAAAAATATATATATATATTTATCTTCATCTGTTAATAAATCCCCATCTCTAATTACGCGCCCTTATTTTAAAGAAAAATATATAAATAGGGAACAACTTGCTTATGATAAAAATTTCCCAAATAACGTTATATATCTATATTAGGAAAGGATTATCACTTTCCCCTTTTTTAATCCTGAAATGTCTATATTTATTTCTTTATTAATTATGACTATATTAATAATTCTCAAAATTGGATCATTTAATATTAATGTATTAATTTTAGGCTGGTGTGGTTTCAGGCTCATGGGGGAATACACTAAAGGTTAAAAACCTTACATAAAAGGAAACCATGTTGAACATTACCATTTCAGTGCTCTGGTTTGTTTGTTGCTGTACATTCTGTAACCTTAATATTGCCACTTTCACTAACTAAAATGAACTATCACTATTTACCCATGTTTCTTTTCTGATGCTTGTATTATAAAAATATTGTGAAGGTTGCTTTCATTGCTAGCCCCTTGCTTTACTAATGTGATTTTTCCAATTTGCTTTTATACTTAAAAAGATATAATTGGTTATTCGCTTTGGCTGTAAAATTTAGACCTGGGGCTGGCATGAGGTGGCTTCTAAAATAGTATTATGGTTATTTTTCTTGCTGTATTTGTTTTTCTTTATAATATAAATATACATAAAATAGGTTCAAAAATATGAACAGTTGATGTTTAAAATATAAGCACTTACCTCCACATAACTGAACATATTATTAGTTAATATAATCATAATTTGAACGTATTACTTAGCTAATTTGATATTAAGTATAACTTTGTATGAATTCAACATAAGATTTTTGTTCACTGGATCAATTAATAGAGTTTGATAATGCAATAAGTTAAATATTATCAATTCAGTTTTGATAATAGTTATTGCACTATTGAATTGAAATTTGTGGTAGTCAAATCTTTTTATCACAATATCTAAATCACTATAGCTTTTATAGAAGCACATAGGCACACAACTGTACTCATACATGTGAAAACTTCTAATGTACTTTCATTTAATAGTATATGAACCACTTGTTCTCATGGTTATCACAATGTAATGAAATTTTAGTTATATCACTAAATAGTTAGAAATTAACTTCTTTTCTATTATGTGAGATTTGATGATCATTTTTAATTATATGATTATTTTTTAATGTGTTTTTTCTGGTACTAAACATCAAAAGATTATTAATAGAATCACTTTTTTATTTTGTAGCTAGAAAAATATTTAAACTAATTTCAATCAACAAAAATTATTATTGTTGCCTATGCTGTGAGACCTCGTAACTCAGCAAAAACTTTATACAATTTAAAAAAAATAAAAATGAACACCTCACCTGAAGTCATTATGAAAGAATCCTTGAAGTAAGAAACAATTATAAAAGTATCTTACAGAATGATGGTTGAGAATGTCTAGAATGATTTGTTGAATTTTTAAAGTAACAAAAATTTATTGATTTTTGTTTGAGTTATGATTTATCACAGTTTCAGCAATGATATAATTTTCTTCAAACAAAACTTTATTTAACAAATAAATAATTTATTAATAATTAATCAGCAATTTTTTTATTTAAAAAACATATATATTAGTATAATTTTAAATATTTTAATATAGGATTCAGAAAATTCAGTAAACGATAATCGAAAAAGAGAAGTAAGGTCGAAACGAAGTCCTGATGATCAAGCTGAGGAAGAAGAAGATCTTGAACCTGATGCTACTGGAGGTAAGAAAACCAACAGAAAATATACATGTGTCTAGCACAGGAAATATTTCTTGATAGTCTACTTTGAGTAATTCCACAATTTAGTTTATCCGCTTAACAGTACAAGAAGTTTATATTTATTTTAAAAAAATTAAAAATGAGCCTTTCTCTTCCATAAAACAATACATACGTCGTTACAAATACATTTCCAGTTCTGTAAACTATATTATAACATTATATTAATTCCATAATAATGTTATCCAAGATGCTTAGAAGTAGACCACACTCTACCATAAATTTTTTATTATACACTATACATTTTAAATTTAAAATATATAGTATTATATAATTGTATATAATATATTGTATATTAAAAAAACTATTTATTTTTCTGCTTAAATAAAAAAATAGTTATTACTATTTTTCTTCCTTCTTGACCGCAGCTCCTACCACCTCCTTTAAATATAATTTATTTTGTTTATACCAAAACTGAAGCCATTTTATTCAACAGACCCACTTTCTTATAAGTAAAAAAATATCTTTTGAAAAATACTAAATATGGCGGCGGTGGATGTTCATAATGAACTTGCTGAAACTACCAACGGGTAAGTATTAACAAAAAAAATACCAAAGAAATCTTGTTATTTTTAAATAATAAATAATTCTGCGATAAATTCCAAATAGCAGCATATCAAATAAAACGGATATGTTTCCTCATTATTCAAGAACACAAAATTATACAAGAGCTTCTAAAATAAAATATTTCTTAAAAGGTACTATTTGCAAAAAAACTAAACATTACTCTAGTTGACCAAAAAAATAGTTTGTGATATGGAGCCTCGATCTCGCTGGGCGCAGATCAACAAGCGATCTCTTCTTCCAAATGTACCATTGTGACCTTATTCACTGCAGAGCCAGTATGCACCACTGTGGGTTACCAGTGTTGTAGCATCCACAAAAAGTCTACAGCGTGGGACGGACGGCCAACTCACTAACCACTCACACTAACTGTCTGTGGGGATTTGGACTTCAGCACAAGCGTACTACCCGTATTGTATACGGACTTATTCTTATACTAATCCTAGTACAAGCCGTAATATACCCGTATTGTATACGGATTTAATTCTTATATTGTATACTATTTAGTACAATAATTTAACTTAAATATATATTACAAATAAACAATGTCTATTCTGTGTACACGTACATAAATTTATATGACTATGTATAACATTATTGGTCCGTATTTATATATTTATATACAAATTAAACAACATTGAGTTTTGCGTCGAATGATAACCATAACTTATTAATTCGTCCAAGTAGTTTGTCGTAAGCCGTCGTTAAACAAAAAGCTAATATTTTTTTTAAATTTTCCAAACGTAAGCAATAGAACTATATTTGAAAGAATATAATAGAATGAAGAAATAGAATTATATATGAACGAATATAATATCCTTCCCTGCCAGACCCACCCCGCTAAGACCCCCGGGGAGCGACGGTCCTATATCACTTTTGAAATATTAGCTTAAAATGGGAAGAGGATACTTTAAGATAGTTAAATCGAGTAATATTTAAAAAGCGCCTGAAATTGAAAAACGGCATAACACAAAAAAGGCTATCCTTCCCTGCCAGACCCACCCCGCTAAGACCCCTGGGGAGCAATGGTCCTATATCACTTTTGAAATATTAGCTTAAAATGGGAAGAGGATACTTTAAAATAGTTTCATCAAGTAATATTTAAAAAGCGCCTGAAATTGAAAAACGGCATACCTACCTTAACAAAATAATTTTTTTTTTCTTTCATACTGTGACCACAACACTAAATATCAAAGCGAAGTAGATATTGAAACATAACTTTTTAAAAAACTATACATAAAACAATTTTAGAGGTTATTTAAAAGGGAAGTTTTCTTTCTTAAAATGATAAGAAAGCATTTTAAACTTTTACCTACTATACAATCTTTAAATTCATTTTTTTTTCTCTATTTGTGTAAAAATCATTTTAAGTTCATATTAATCAAGCTAAGTTCTAATAAAAGATGAGCTAGGATTTATCTCAAGTTTTAAAAACCAGTTATATGATTTGAAATTCTGTCTTTTCAAATTATTAATATTCTCAGCTAAAATAATGACATTAAAATATTTAAAAAAATTATTTTCTGTAACTTGGGATGTATTCTAATAAATCAATTATTAAAATGCACTTTTTATTTACAAAAAAAAATTGTAAAATAAATTATTTAATGTCAATTCAATCAATAGAAATGAAATTTTCCCTCAAAATAATAAGATTTATAAATTCAGTAAAAACAATAATTCTTAACACTAATTCTTAATATTTCTGATAATGGTAGCACAAAATGAATTTTGGCAAAAATTTTCAATGAAACCACAATCCTAGGGAGAAGAAAGTTGTTTCTAATTTATGATGGAATCACATTAAATAGTTTTTTTTTCACTATATTTTCAACAAAACTGTGAAAAGCTTTTAAAAAAATATATATTTTGCTCTATTCACACACATACACACAAATATTTGTTTATATATAATTTATAGATATATGAATTTATGGAATGTATCTTACTACATCATTAACTGTGACATTAATCTGGTATTTTATTTCTGTGAACCTGTAATAGACAACGAAGTTCCCTCCGACAATGAAGCAGAAAGTGATGGAGAAGCCATTGATGAAGAAGATCCACGTAATAAAAGATTTCTTAACTTCAATCTAGGTGCCTCAGATGCTGCAGGAGGTTCTGGAGGAGGTTCAGGAAACTTTCTTTTTGATATTGTCAGGGTGAGTTGCATATCGCAATTATATTTTGATATTGTCCCTACTTGTTTTATTAATTTTTTAAAGTAGATTTCTAAAATTTATGCTGATCTATAATCTGATGGTACTTTTGGAAAATTTTAAACTAAAACACTACCTTAAATAGCATTTTTTTATTAATATATCTATATAAAAATTTAAATTCAAAGGCTTTTTTATCCAACGTAATTTGAGAAGTACTATCAATTAGTCATTTTTTAAATACAGTGACTAAACTGGATCTTTTCCTTGGCAATTTTAATAAAAAAGTTGAAGAACAATATCTGCAAAATATTAAGATTATATACCTTTTAATCTTACATTACAGGACATATAAAAAAATAGATATACATAACATATATTGATGGTTTTACAAATGAGGAACATAATTTAATCTAAAAGTAGCCAGTTAACTGTTTTATAGATTTCATTGGAAGTCCACTTAGTCTTAATGATCATCAAGAATCTGAAGGGAAAAAAACTCTAATTCTTATAATACTAGTTGGGAGATTCCTCAAAGTTCTTCCAGACACCCATGGTGTAATGAGTGGAATCTTCCAATTGTACTCTAAAAAATATTACCTTTATTCTACTGCTGCATACACATTAAAACAAATGCTCACCACATACAATGATGAGTTGTGTTCCATTGTAATCATTGTGTAGAAGAAATTGTGAAGGTAACCTATGCAAAGTAACCTATAGTAATAAATTAACAGGAGGTTCATTTTAAATAGGGTGAAAAAAATGAAAAATCACTTATAACATAAACATTTAATTTTATTTGTACCATTGAATTTATAAGTGGCTTTCATCTTAGGAACAGTAGTGAGTCAAATCAAAAATAGGCATAAATTTTACAAATAATGAAAGTGCATAGCTTCCATCCATTGGTGAAATTTGTTTTCAAAACAATCCTAGTTTGAAGTTCAAGCTTAAAATCTATTTAGTAATTATTTCTACTTATTATACTTTAAAAATCCAATAATTTTTACCAAAACATAGTATAAGATAATTGACTTAATTTGTAGCAAAACATTATTTTATAAGTTAAATAGTTAAGATATTACTTATTTTAAAATTTAGGAAACTTACAAATTTGTCAATTATTATTAATACTTTTATTTGTTATTTCTTCTCTTCTATTTGTTCATATTAATATAGAGGAGTAAATGTTTGATGTATAGAATAAGTTTCAGTTTGCATAGAAATCTGCTGATCGGGCAGCTAGGATGGCTGGGACTGTGTTTCGAGTCCTGGCGGGAACTGATGATGCTGGGCTTCCTTCTTACAACCATCAAAGATCGGTATTTATTTTTGAATCCATTGTCTCATCTTTGGGGACCCATCATTTGCCTATACCTATGTAATCTCAAACTATTTATTTTATAGAACAGTATTCATCATTGCTTAGTATAATTTTTGCTAGTAATGAATTGATTAGAAATATCTAAAAGTCTTTAAGTTAATTTGTATATCATTTTTTTTAATTAAATGATTTTATACCATGATTTTTGAGAAGTAAAGGTATGGGTTTTGTTGGAGTTTCCCTTAGAAAACGCTACAAGTGTTGACCCTATCTTCTATGGTCTTGAACACCTAAGACAGACTGGACACTGTATATAAAACACACTATTCTCGTAGTACAACCTTCAAGTAGTATAAAGTTTATGGTGTAAGAGATAATAAATTTTAAAATTGTTATTTACAACTGTTAAAATTATTTCCTTCTGAAAAAAAATAAAAGAGTTTTTATAAATTAATAAACTTTTTTTTTAACAAGTTTTCAGATACAGATTTTAAAAAGGTTAATAATAAATAATCATTATCCATGAATCACTGAGATGAAAATAAATTATTTTATATTAAAGTATTTACTATATTTTTAGAAATTTATAATTGGTCAAACTATTTTTCACAAACCAACATATTTCTTGTTTATATTTCTTATTTTATAAAATAAACTATCCATTTTAGCAATATTAAGTTTAAAGCTCTGAGGTTTTAGTTCAATTTTATTCAACTATTTTAGTGAAGGTTGTATTACAGAGGATAACTAACCCTCCCCTCCCCCCTGCGAATGTAAATAATGCTTGCTAAATAACATAATTTGCAATGCACAAAATTGCAACTTCTTATTATATACATATGTTTAAATTTAAACAGCTACCTAAGTATTTTTAATGAACCAATACCATAAAAATTATCACCACTGTTGTTACAAAAAGATTATAATTTCAAAGCATTAGAGTAAAAAGAATTCAGCATTAATTTGCAAAAGAAAGTAGTTTTGACACAAAACAAGATAAAATTAATGTCATATAAATTATACATGAGATCCAATCTGAATTATAATTAATTATTTGATTATAATTATGATTGTTTAGTTTTGATACTAAAATATCTTTAGTGATTTAGTTTTTACTTTAAATGAAACATTTTAAACTATAATTATAATTTTAAAAATGAAAAACCACTATTACTACTTCATTTTCAATTAAACGAAACTTCATTTTTTAAATTGTTCCTATACATATATATATATATTTATTAGGACTTTGGAGATCTAGTCAACTCTTATCAATTAAACTATATATATATATTTCTATTTTTTTATTGTTTTTTTGGTCAATCGTAGTGATAAAATAACAATTTAAAAAAATAAAGTGAAGTTTATACAGTAATAATACTAAATGACTAGATACTAAAGTCTTAAATTGTTTCTTTGGTTGGCAAAAACCTAACTTTCATCACTATAAAAAAAAAAAGTAAGATATAATGGTTATGAAACAGAACTAAAATTTTTATAATCCCATTATTTTATACTTCACAACACCCCACATTTTACAAATCTCCTATTAGCTTCTTTCTTACACTATAACAAAGACTATAGTATAATATATTATATTACTTTGTCGCCCATATCAAAAATTTTATTGCTCATACTGTTTTCCTAATAGGTTGAGGCTATATTTTTGATATTTTAATCTCTCAGGAAAGCATATTGTCTGTAGGTCCCGTTAGTGGTACTAAATGTTAATTGACTTATGATAAGCATCCTCCTTCCTCAGCTATTAACTGTTAAGAATATTTTTGATCAAATACTCTTTGCTTTTCCACTATTTCAATTTTGATTTTTTATTTCGAATTTTACAAAACGATAGGTTGAATTAAGTGAGAACTGTAAGACTCAATGATAATACATTATTAAAATTACCTAAATTCCTCACTTTTTGGATATAGCCCAAATTGTATGTATCTTAACTTTGCATCAAAATAGTTTCTTTAGGGAAAAGATATAAATAATCTTATTGTATTAATGAATAAATCATACATTGAAACATATGTCCAAATGAATCTGTTTTCTTTTATCAAAATAAAAAAAAAAATTCAATATTAAAGCTTGTTATCGATTGTAACAACAGTGTTTTTTATGGTCCTTCTATCTGACATCATGAACGATGTAGCTGGTTTAAAATCAATTATAAACCTTTGCATGACTACTTATAAAGTAAATATTGATTAATTGCTTTGATTGATTATTGGTTTTACATCAAAATGCAATAACAATGTATATGGTACAATTTTAACTAATTCACAAAATAGATCAATATTATCAATAGGAAAACATTGACCAGTGACATCCAGAGAAACAACAATAGACATTAACTTCTAAAAACTCTAGAGAGCACACAAATAAATAGTTATAACAATATGAGTAAGTAAAAGTATTAAACACTTCAAACAGACAAACCTTTCTCTCATTATTAATATAGACAAACACCTTCTACCCCTCTAGTGCTGACAATTGACAACCAAGGAGTAGGGCAATCCTGTAGCTAGAGGAGACAATGGAAGAAGCAATAAAACCTAAGATATTTCTTGGTTCCGTGATTTTGAATCCAACAGGGTCTTCTTACTTACACTTATAAGAACTCAGAGATCATTGATTAACCAAATGAATCTTAAAAAATAAATAAAAGAGATATGCCTGATTGACCATCATTTCTTAAATTATCACTGTCCAGTATTAAAGAAAGGTAAACAAATTATTTTGCAGGGTTTTATATTATCTTCTTTCTTTAAAAATAAAAATCTTTGTTTAAGTGTGCCTACCTAATAAATAATTTTTTATAGTAAAAATACAAAGTAAATTTTTCTTCATGATAGAAATGCCTTTCTAATTCTAAAATAAAGTCTTGTAAAAACATGAATAATTAAAAGAGTAAATTGTGAATAAAATAATAAATTTATAACCTATATAACAAATTACAATTAAAATACTAATAAAGGAAATCCTTATATAGAAATTTTACATATTAATTTTCAGTTGTCCACTGAACTTGATATGATTATTTTTGGCCATTTGAAATTCGCATAATAATTAGGAATTTTCAATGAGTTTTCTCTGTTATTTCTGTGTTAATTCTGAGACTTAAGAAATAAAACTACAGGTATTTGGTTGGCTTAAATTTCATTCATGTGAAATTTTAACTAACTCTTGAACAAGCTTATTCACAGGTTATCAAAAAAAGCATTCAGTGTATTACTATATTTAATATATTCTGTAAATTATTTGAAATAGATTCGATAGAAATCAAATTGTTTATCTTACTGAGTAAGCAATCATTAATTATTTACAGGTACTTAACTATAAAATTGAACAATTGAAATCACTTATGGAATTAAATTCATGGATTTTCATCATACTGAAGTCCCTAATTTATTTAAAGTTTATTAGCTATTCTCAATGTAGTCAATATTAAATTGATTTGACCATTTACGGGTTACTTTATTCCACAAGTTTACTTTAACTATTATAAACCAAAATTCAATATATTAAAGGATTATTGTAATATTTATATGATATTTATTAATGAAATTTAACCAATTGTATCTAGAGTGGTAGAAGAGTAAGTTTGTTAATAAAAATTTTAGGCTATAGAAATCCACATTGTATAATTTCAAATTCTTGTATTAATTAAATCCTTTATATTGTTTTATAATTATTTCATATTATTTATAATAGCACCAAGAATACTTTAATGCTGAACTAAATGAAAAAAGGTTATATTAGTAAATGATGTAGACAATCAACAATGATTCTTATCTAAACGTTTAGAAAAAAAGTCTTTATCAGTATTTATTCATATATTCTGGATTAGCAAATAGAAAAATCTATAAAACCACAGAATGATGGTCCTGGACCACTAAAATAAGACAAACCTGTCTAATAAAACCTATTTAACCTATCTGATAAACGATTCCACTGTCTCTGAAGGAGTACACTAAAAAAATGGGTGAAATATTGGAAGGAAATTGACTCCCATAAAGAATAGGCTTGAAGAAAACTGATTATGATAACCATAAGAAGAAGTTTAAGATCCAAGACTTTCTTTATTTACATTTGTGATAAGGAAAATAACACTATGAAAGTCTTTGGCAAAAATGTCAAAAATACTGAATTTAGCCTACTATAAATTATACTACTTGCTTTATAAAGTTTAAGTTTAGAATTTCAATGTATTTTTTAAATTTTGTTTTAGTAAGTGTACAGTTTAATAGTAAGTAGGATTGCTTATGAATCAATTTTAATCTGCCTTTAGTTGTATCACACTCATCCTGAGAGCAATATCATCTGTAAAGGGCCTAGGCCTACTCAACGATTCTCCTGCACTAAAGCAATCAGACTGACCCTCCACTGCTTTCCTACCTCTCCACACCTGAAAACATGCAGCCTTGAACACCTTTCATCAACCACAGTCAGGATCTTCCCATTTTTCCATTCATATACCCTACCCTTCCATTGTCTATTTCAGTAGTCAGTTTGGGTCCATAAGGTCCTATATTACCTAATCATCTTTTTCTTCGGTTCTTTCAAAAACTAGGTCTGCTTTCCCTGAATACTGATTTTTAATAATATAAATAGGATTAAAAAACATTTTTTTTCCCAAGCACTACTTTTAATAATTAGAGTTCAATCATAATGATATATTAACTATATAATTACATAAAGTAATCAATGATTTGCTAAATATTGAGGATGGTTAAAAATCCCTGTCCTGTAGAATAAGGCCTTATGTCCTCTCGGAGACAATTTAAACTGACAAAGGCTTAATTGGAATACATGATGTTATTCCTTGAACTTATGAAAGCTCATCTATAGATAAATGGATTCCTGATTTTTCAAGATGCAATAAAATCCTAATATAAATCACTTATCTTAAGCCAGGAAGGAATACATTTAGTTACCAGTAAAAACTTCTAAATTTGATACAGAGGAACTGACTGATTAATGAGTAGCTGGTGAGGGTACTAAAGAAGTTATTCTTCTCAGCAATACAAAGGTGATAAATATTTACAAAGACATCGCCATACTGTTCCAGGTTCTTTAGTGAATATTAACAGTGGATTCAATTTTAGGCATCAATTCATATTTTCTTTCTTTATTCTTATTCCATTGGTATACTTAATATAATCAACACTGTATCAACAAACACTATATACCCAGTTGCAAGCTATAAAAATAAACCTATATAAATAAATTAAATATAATCATAATGCATATGTGTGTCCGGATTATTTAAATAAGAATTGGCTTCAGTTGAAATGTCTTCATTAATAATAAAATAAACAAACAGATATTAATCATACATTTAATTCTGGCTTTCTCCCCTTTACCTTAACACATGGAGACACCTTAACTGTTGTTTTATACACGGGATGTTCCACTATTCATGTTCATCCCCCTTGACCTCTGCACTGTTAGAGTTTTAGATTTGATTTTCGTTGGACCATAATAGTAAAATTTGTTCTATCTTTTGAAGCTATTGGTGATTTTTTAATGTCTTTCTCCAGTGTTCCTAACTCTGGAATTCCCAATGGAATGGAGTATGTTTTATGAAATTTGATAAAAATCAATTTTAGAACATTTTGTATAGGTGATATTCTTTTATATCAACCCTGAGGGCGGAAGACCCTTCTGAGGCACCCCAGGCTCTATAAAGTGTTACCCATAATTGGAGGAAAATCTGGTGATTAAGTATTGTTCTGAACAAATCATCTCCTTATATAACCATAGGTCTAGAAACAGTACCCCCTTACAATGTACTGAACCCAAGACCATAGGTTTGTAGTGATATAGGTTTTTTTTTTTTTGTTACTTACTATATTATTTTTAAAATAAGACCACATTCAATGCTCTATCTCGAATAGTAACCAAGATAATTCAGACATAAAAAAAATATATATATATGTAAACATTAAAAAACAAAAATTATAACAAAAAAAAAAATAAAAACAGACCAGTTTCCAAAGCATCGCTACTGCTAATACTAATTCTCTAATCAGAATTTACACCCTTTAGAAGCATTGAATCGAAATTTTCACCAATATAGTCATTGTAAAATTTCATTTTCTAAAAAAAAAAAGTCTTAAAATATACCCTATTCCATTAGGAATTTAGAGTTAGGTGCACTGGAGAAGGTTAGAAAATCAATAATGTAGAAACTTTAAAAAAATTTTTTTTAAAAATACCCTACCCTATTCTAAATTCCAGAGTTAGGTTCTCTGGAGAAGGTTAGAAAATTAACGATATCCTCGAGATACATTACATGCCATCCAGCAAAAGTTAAATAAAAATTCCAAAACTGTGATGGTTAAGTGGGTGAACATTTATAGTTTGACAGCCTGTGTTAAAAAATAAAACATGTAACACCCAATAATGTATATATGCACATATTACTTTTTAACTTATACATTGATTTGTCAATTTGTTAATTTACAATAAATATTAACTTCCTTTTATAGTTGGTTGCAGGAAGCGGTAACTCCCAAGGAGGTGATGCCTCCCATGCAGCATTAGAAGAAGGTAAGGAAGAAGCAGTTCCAGGACCATTAACAAGACTCTTTGTTGTTGCAAATAAAGGTGTAGCTGCTCTGATACAAGATCTAATTCTGGTAAGTGAACCAATATTATGATTTATAAGCAATTGTTTTCAAGTTTTATAGCTTGTCCTTATTACCAATTTCAAATGAAGATACATAAAGGCAAAATTAATAGACTTAAATTAGAATGTATCCAACTCTATGTCCCAACAGTATTGACAAAAATAATTTTTGATAAATGAGACCATACAGCATAAAATTTTGTTTCTCATGTGCTTAAGGACAGTACGGAGTGTCTGGTGAAAAGCTGTTGATTATTCTTGATTTTGGGATATACTACTTCTTTATTCAATTAGCTACTTAGTTATCTTTATGAGACTTGGTGGACCTTGTTAAAAACCAGTATTTCTATATTTATTATTTTCAATATGGTAAATGGTGTACAAATACGGATCTGTGAAATTGTAGCAAAGTGACATATTCCAGTTAAAGGACGATTGATTATTCCAAATAAATGATATTTATATTATTGACTACTACATTTGGATGACATTATTACTTATTCACAACTCTAATAATTACAATCACAAGACCCCCCTTTTAACTTGTTTAGATAATTATTTCTTCAATGTACTGCAACACAATTGATTTAAATATTTTTAATTACTCTTAATAAAGCCAAACTGTAATCTTAAAAAAAATTTTCCTATGCCTTTTAATATTAATCCAAATACAATACATTTCACATACAAAATAAATTTTTGACTAAAAATAATTATAGTAACATCATTGTATGTAATAAAATAAATACAAAATAGTCAACTTAGGGTAATTTTATATGTTACATAATTAGTCAGCAATAAGAAAAGAAAAAAACTTCAATATGTACTAATAATAATAATAATTTATTTATTTGTTTATGGAGCAACCCCCATACAAATAAATTTAGTCTGTAAAATACATAAAATAAATAATCAATTGTAGTAATTTTATAAAAATGGCGAGTTAAAGATCATTTATATAAACTAATAACAAGTAAAACAACGTCACTTCATATTTAATATTGTAAAAAAAACAATACATCCTATTGTGACGATAGGTATCCAGCTCTAAGCAAAAGGTTTTGAGTTACATATATAAAAGGATGTTTAAGATCCAATCCTGAGGGTACAGACAGAAATTCATACAACTGATATTGGTTAATATTGCTTAGTTTTTTGGCCTGTATCAGATTCGGTTCTCATGATACGCAGGGCAATTTGTCAAAAAATAGAAAAAATCCTCCAGTGCCGTTCCATCACAAGCTGAACAAAGCTTCTGTGGGTCCAAAAACTAAACACATACATTTTATTTAGATGTATGAAATTAAAAAAACAAAAACAATTTCTTTGAGGTTGCATAACCTAACTTGACATCTGTTGCACTCCATTTTTTTCTGTTTCTAATAAAAATGTTTATTATTGATAGTAATATCAGTTCGAAATTCACCAGTCAAATTTCATCAAAAGTTGTTGTATCTTGAACATTTTCCTCTTTGGTGGACTGTCTCAATAAAATACCACCTTTGTACTATTATAGACACAGTTTAAAAAACTTCAAAATCAAATAGAAATGTATCTGTTGATTCAACACCATATTGAAATTCATAATTACTTATTTGTTTTCATTATCAGATTTTTCAACTTTAAGTTCAATATTTTGGCTAATACTTTGCTTTAAGGAACAAAAATTTTTCACTTTATAATTGGAAAATTTTCTATAACATTGAAATGAAAACTAAATTAACAGAATGTTTAATGGGAATTAGCTAACATTTATTATTATAGATTGAAAGTATGAAAATGGTATAAACTGTTCAACCAAGATTGATAATTGATTCAACAAACAGACTCGAAAAATAACTTTACAATAGTGATAAATAATAATAAAAAAAATATTTTTAAACTAAATAACCTGAAATAGGCCTTGTAAGATGCAAATAACATTTGTGTAAAATGGCCTAATATGAGCCAGATATCTTATCAGACATTTTTTTCCCTATATGCACTCAATGTAAATAATGATATTACAATAAGCACATTAAATGAAGTAAATCACAAACACATGTTTTTCTCTAGACTACAGCACCAAAACGGCTCTAATAATTATGCTGAAACTGGCTTAAAGTTTTCTATATAAAACCCCTCATATTTTCATTTATAACATATATTCTAGAGAAAAAGCAGGAAAAAAATAATGAAGAAAATAAAATTAATTTATACATAAGCTATGTATATATTTTTTTAAGGTAATAAAATTCCATAAAAAAAATACAAAAAAAAAGTACATCTAGTATTAGCAGAAAAAGGGATTTGTACTAATTTATACTTTCCATAACTCCTAGGTAAGGAGAGAATTGTAAACGAGTCAATTTTTTGGTGAGTAGTTTTCAACGGATCTATCTGCTTTAAAGACACACCTGAGTCCAAAAAAAAAAATCATTTTTTGTCTGTGTCTGTGTCTATCTGATCTATCCATTTTAGAACCCCCCTCTCCCACCCTCAGCTTGAAAAAAAATGGCATTTGCAAGGCAATTAAATTCTCAAAATAACAAACAAATGTTTAAATCTGACAAGTATTGGCAGTACAAACTTCTATACACTGTATTAAAGATACAGTGTATAGAAATTTGTACCCTTGTTGTAATAATGTTTTGCTGTTTCCCATGGTGAACCATTCACTTTTGGTTTATCGAGTTTTCAAATAATTCTAAATCTATATATTTGGAAGATTTCAGATGGTCATTTTAGGGATTATTACTTTGTCAAATAGTGTATACTAAATAAATAATTTAATAAAAATAAGATCTTTATTGGACAAAAATTAGTGAAGAAACAGCAAGGAAAGGCATTTGAGTGGACACTCCAAATTTTTATTAGAATCATTATTTCCTTTAATTCTAAATGCATTACATTTTTAAAAAGTTTTTCTTATGTGACTTTGTGGCTCATCTCTGGATTTTATATTCTGGTGTGATGGAATATTTTTATACCATATCTGTAAGCATAGCAAAAACATAGTAGCTGTCTTTTTTATACATTTAAAAATTCTAATTGTTTTTTCTTTCAATAATTTTGTTCAAAAAACATCAATTAAAAAGTAAAACCTTGAAGACTGCCTTATTAGTTACATAACTTGATACTAAGCAAGCTCTATGAATTTTCTATGGGGGAGAGAGGGAGAATAGAATCTGCAGAGTTTGTTTATTTGGATTTGACAGATATTATATTCTCTGACTATAGCAGGAAGGATAAGATATTATACAGGTCATGAGCCTACTCTAGCCAGAAAGAAGTCAAACTTTATATTTTGGGTCTGACATGAAATAATTATATCCTATAAAGACCGGATTTCAACCGGCACCACTTCAAACTGTAGAAAGCTGAGATTCTGCCTCAACACGCTCGGCCACACAGCCTTATCAGCAGAGGTACCACTCAGCACACAAATTATCACAAAATTAACTGCACCAGTAGTTTGTTATTTTTTAAATTCGAGATGCACTATTCATGGCTGCACTAAGACAAATAAATTTAAAAAAACTGTGATGGAGTTTTTTTTTTAGAAACTACATCGACGGTTTCGTAATGCAGTTCATTGGTGGCAACGGCGGGCAGCCACTGCTGTTTTAGCACTGTACTGCAATCGCCAGGAGGCTCTCCAACTTATTATACCAGTAATGTACTGGTATGTCATTTATTTGTTTCAAGCAATCTATTGAACTTGTACTAGCACTGTAATTCCAGTACTCTAATTTCAAAACAGCTTTGGTGT
Organism: Halyomorpha halys; assembly: GCF_000696795.3. Taxonomy (NCBI): domain Eukaryota; kingdom Metazoa; phylum Arthropoda; class Insecta; order Hemiptera; family Pentatomidae; genus Halyomorpha; species Halyomorpha halys. The sequence goes on along the minus strand of NW_027108759.1, from coordinate 418,335 downwards.
AATTCCTAATAAACTGTTCATATTATCATATTGATGAATCTATTTTTAAAAATATTACAAAATTATAATTTTTTGTTAAAATTACCTTATCAAAAACAAATAAATAAAAAACTTAAACAAAGAAATATTCAATAAATTTGTTCAGTACTAATACTATTGATAAAGGTAGTAATATTAATACAGCTGCTTTGCCAAAGTATCAAAATAGAGGCAAACATAAAAAACTGAAAGATTGCTGATTGACCGTGTGTAATAATAAAAGGAAGATGATCTGGGTGCAGTCAAAGAGATTAAACTATTTTTATTGAGTCAATGTTTTGCCCCACATTGCAGAGCTTCATCAGGTCTAATACTATGCCACCATGGTCTTAATAGAACTTTCTAGCAGAGTAAAAAATACTTTAATCACTATTTGAGTTTTTCTTTGACCGCACCATGACCATCTTCCTTTTATTTGAAAAAAATGTTTTGTACTTAACGTATTACATTGACTGGGGTTACTTTGTGACAGTGCTACTAGCATGGGGCAGTCGGTAGGAGGACCTCAGTATAGAAAGTAATTCGAATCCAATGTATTAACTTTGGAATAGATCCAATATAAAATAAAATCAAAACTTTTTTTAATGTTTCATTTTCAAACCAGAGTTTTAATGTTCCATTTTCAAACCCACAAGGATATATATATATAACACAATTAAAGATATCATTTATAAGCAATATATCTGATTCATTTACTAATCCCTTAATTGTTTCTAAAATATTTTTCAATACAATAGTCCATTCAGTAAATATGTTCAGTTGGTAAAGTGCTAAAATATACATAGCAAATCCCATTATAAGTATCTTTGATCAATGAATTAATTTATTTTATAGTTAATAGGGATAATATCAATTTATATATAAATATAAAAATAAAGTTTAAACAGTAAAAATTGGATTTTTTTAAATCAGTTAAAACTGTAACATAGGTCTGTAAGCTCATTTTTCGTTCATAATGAAATTACTGGATCAATAGATGACCCAATAAACTTGTGATAAGTGAGTATATTTATAATAGTTACAGTTCAAGTTGAGATTTTAAAGTTGATAGATTTATAGCATCTTAAATATTATAACATCTTAAATATTTATAGCAGTCTCTAGAGTGGTCTGGACAAGTTCCCATTCTAATTACGTATTTTTTACTCTTATAGAACCTTTTTGTTCATTGTTTTTGATACTTTATGTGTTCTAACTAATTAAGAAATCGTGGGATATCCTTCAGATTACCAATCTATTCTAGCCAGTGAATGAAAGTTGTATCATTCTCAAAGATGAGATTTGAACCAAAATCACTTCTGCAATAAAGGATGCCTGTATTTTGACCCAATATTCTTGGCTACTATGGCCTTAATAGAACTTTGTAGTAGAGTAAACAGTGTCATATGAATAGCATAAGTATGCAGCTTTTATAACATGAACTTTCCTATTGAAAATAAATTTAGTCCAGTTGCTGCATCAGTTTTTACCACTGAATAGATCCTTTTTTTTTTTTAAGGTAATCCATGTCGAAGGTGATGTGATTCCCTAGTTATCTACAGGTGACCAACCTATTCTAACCATGGTTGGAGGTCAAGTTTTTCATTTTGTGGGACCGCCACTCAACGCCAACGCCCCAGGGCAAGAGTGGAACGGGCATTGCCCATAATAGACTTGCGCCTAACCCCTGAGCTATGGGCCAGCCCTCCTATTTTCGTTAGGTTCTTCAATGAGATAGTTTTTACATCATAAGCGATGCTCAAAGACTGATTCAGTTCCAACAAGAAATGAGCTTTATTCCCTTCATCATTCAACACAATCACCCCCTAGAACTAAAATATCATTTCATCATAGTTTTGAAGCAGCAGATCCTATTTCTGAATCTGAAGAGAGAAAGTAATCTGTATTATAAGACTATAGTAAAATTTCATTTCTACATTAAATAGTTCCTGAGAACTTTATTTCAGAGTTTGTTTTGATTAAGTTGTAAGTTAAAGGTGAGGAGGTAATGGTCATCCTGGTGGAAATTTTTCACATTAAAAGAAGAAATTTTTTTCTAATAATAAGAGTAACTAAATTGTCTTAAAAGTTAATACTTAATTTGAATCCATTCGTATTTGATGTATATTAAATATTTACCAAACAACTCAATTAAATTGTGAGAAGAGATAATCGAAAAGGGGTCAGTACACATTAATAATAAATGTAATGAAAATTTAATAAAGTCCTTTTTATGGTAAAAATAAAAACAACAAACAAATAAGGAAGTGAATACAAAATAGAAGATGAGAACTAAATAGATTAAAATAAAAAGATTTTGACCTCCTGTTGCTATAACAGAGGGCTCTACTTAAGTTCAGTTCAACAAAACGATTCTAATGGATGTAAAAAAGAATATAACGTAACAAAGAATGCCTAAATAAACTAGAAATAATTTGTTAATCTGAAATTGAGGTAATCAAAGTATCTTTGAAGATTAATCCATATTTTTTTTTTTTTATTGTGTTTTAAATGTTTGGGTTTAGAATAGGGAATTGATAATTTCTAAAAAAAAAAATAATATTAATATATCAGAGGAACATGAGAAAAACTATGAATATATATCTTTTTTAACAACTAATTAACTATTACATATTACATTTAAGTAGAGTATAATTGTTAAACAAAATAATTTTTTTTTTAACTTAAAATAAAACATCTAGCTCTAATGGAAGTTTACATTTTTTACTAATCTCTGATAGAAATAAGAACAGACGATACCAACAGAACCAGGACATCAGCATTGTTTGATATTTAAAAAAAATTAACTCAAGTGTGAACATTATAACTGAAAAACACTAATATTGTCTTAGTCAGCTCTTTTTCACATGATAAAAATTGAAGTATTGTAAAAATACAAGGCAAGGCAGTTAGCAAACATTTTATAATCTTTTCTTATAGATTTATTGTCAATATGATGTAGTTTATGATTGAAACAAAACTGTAGAAACAAAGGTAGGATTTGTGGGAATGCTAAGGATTTTTCTTTAGGTAGTTAAATCCATCCTTTATGAAGATAACTTAGTAGCTACCTGAATTATGAGGTACCAGTTCACTCTCGAAAATTAAATTAAGTTTGATAAACATTAACTTCAGCTGACCATAAACGCTATGACACCAACTACCAACATGGCACTAATTGATTTAATAATCTTGTTCTCTTTATATCAAAGGATTTACCTATTTATTTGTTACTATTATATATATTTCTTTCATTTTTCATGTTACTAGTAACAAAAATATATTTTCTCATGATTTACTAAAACTTAACAGGTGAGGCAGTGGTAAAATGATTTGAGTTAGCTTCTGATAAAGTTGACAACAAATATATCTTTACTATATAGAGTTTTGAGACTAACATGTAATTAAAAAATCTTCATTTTTCTAAATTCCTTTAACTTTTATATCAATATAAAGCATTATATTTAGCAATAATGACAACTTTATATATTATTAAAATGAAAATTTCACCTCTTTATATTACCATGTCATATATTATTTGTATATACAATGATAAAGTAGAGAAATAATTATTCTATTGTTTCTAATTCAATATTTACATAACGGCTTGTTTAAGCATTTCCTATTTATTATGTTACATAACTACTATAGAAGTTTTAAACAGCTCATTTTCTGAAACAAACATTATTAATACTTAATTTTCTTTTTTCAGCGCTTGGCACAAACAAGTGAAAGAATAGTCAACTTCAAGGCTAAACTGATTACATCTATTATCTAAACAAAGACAGGCTCCATGTCTCTCCTTCCTTTTGTTGTGGCCTATATTTTCACACCAACTTTGAATGTATGATAAAAAAATCTATACAAAATATTTTTATAAGTAAATTATTATGGTTTTCATTCAACATTTATACTCTCAAATGATTATATTTTATTTTTAATGTGGTTTATTTGAAATAATCTATTTATTTATTAATTCAAATCATAACATAAATACGTCACATCTCAAAAAACCTCATTGCTCGGAAATCACTGTTTATAATGATTTATTATTATTAATTTTTTTTTTATTTAATCCATAAACAAAATATTTTAAATCAATTTTGTTGTCAATCCCTGGTAATAATTGATAGTAGCAATGCACACTTAACATTTTATTTTAAATTTTTTAAAATGTTTAATGTAAAACATTTTATATTACAAGCATATAAAAGTCTACTGAAACATTAGTAAATTTATGTTGACTAATAAAGTGATTTCTGAACAAAGTGATGTGAAAATAAGTCGTATGTTGAAATATGAGTTATTTATACAAAAAAAAGTTTTATCAAAATAAATATTTTTTAACATTATTATTGCTTTGAGTAATAATAGCTGGATAATGTATCTACATGTAAATATAAATATAAAATCACAAACAAAATATATTTTTTATGAAACCAATTTTGTAAATAATTCATTATTGATATTTTTTGAGTTGTCGTATTTTGTCTACACTTTATTGTAATATATTCAATATTACAAAATATCTTACTACTTTTGATAGAAATAAATGTATGAAAGCAAGCTAATTTTGGTAAAAAGAGAAACTTTGTTTAAAAATGTGAGTATTTTCCTCATAGAACATTTTAAAACTGTCCATTTACAGGCCAAGAATGTTTACTGTACTGTCTAGGAATAATTATATAAATAAATGCTCATATATAAGTCATTAGCTAAAACATTATTTAAGACTAGCTTAAGTATATGGGTTAATATTTTTTTATAAATTTAATCATAAAATTTGAAAAAAAAATGCTCTCTTTAATTTATATGTTAAAAGCATTATTGTAATTTATTGTAAAAATATTATATAATTGATTTCAAATTCAATGATTAAGTTTATTCAATGAAAACTGAAACTGTTGGTTCATTGAATTATTTATTAAATCATTTGGTCATATAAAAATCATATCCTCAGATACACATATTTGTGTATGTATGTATAATAGCATCTATATTTCTTATAGCTCTGTTGATGTTAAATAAATAAATGGTTTGTACATATGTAAGTAGTAAGGTTCCTTTAGGATTGTAAAAGTTTCCAAATATACATTTGTCATTTGACACAATTAATAAATACTTTCAGGTCCCTTCATCCTTTTTCCCTAAATTTAAGTTTCCGTGCCATATGGAAAGAATATATACATTGCAACAAAAAACATCTTAAATTGTAAAGAATTGCCAATTCTTTCAAATTAAATTTTGTTAAAAATTAATGAAAAAGTTTATATTTAAGATGCTGATCAATAAAGAATAAGGAATTTATTTATTGTTACTTCAATAATTTTTGGAACAAATTATAGGATTTTGAATTAAACATACTACTAACTCAAAACAAGGTACTGTAATTTTCATTAATTTCATTCACCATATTAATTCCCTTATAAAGGAGATTAGGCATGTTAGAATTAACTTAAAAGGTTGTTAACAAATCCATAATCACTGGAGTAGAGCATTTTTCAAAGGAGATTTTAAGAAAAAACAGTTTCTAAAATCAAAATGAGAACTATCATTAACATTCAAAGTTAACTAGAGTATTTTCCCAAATTTGAAAGACCTCAAATTCCCAAGTTTGAGCTGACAAATGTTTAGCTGCAGAAAGCTAGATACTTTTGTGAGAATTAAATTACAAACAATGAAGGTTAAAACAGGTGCATGTTCAGACTCCAAAAAAAACTTAGTTATTTGTAAAGTTCATATATTTCATGTAATAAAACTATTGCTTGAATCATATTTTTAAAACATTTTTGGAATAAAAAATTCTTCATAATACAACATTAACTTATGTGAACTTGGTAAAATAGCATAAGTATTATGCACCATGTTCTAAGAAGTCCAAGAAGGAACCAGAACCTTTCTACTCGACTATCCTATAGCCAAGTAGAAGCTGATGTGGGTCATTTTTGTTGTGATTTCATTTGTCCAAGTTCTTAGTCAGCTATTAGCTATAGTCTAGCGTAAGACTTTAGAGAGGAGGTCTTTACCTGTTCCTATTGGTTATACTCAAGTACTAAAAATAAGGCCAAAAGTTAAATTCGGTAGTGAAAAAGTAATTACAAGGTTCATAAAACTGTTATTAAGGAAGAAATAGTTTGTACAAGACCCAGATTTTAATCCAATGTTATATTTCATTTACATTTTTAAAACAGCTGATTAAATACCTAATAATATTCTTTATTTATTCTGGGACTAGTTCCTTAAGAATAATATTACAAACATCGACAAGAGTTATCAGTGCCTTAGAGTATATTACAAAATTTAAAAAATAAAAAGGAACTTATAGAACATTATAAAATATAACTTAAACAATAAATTGGAAAAAGAAAAAAATTAAACAACATTTAACAGAATAAGAGAAATAAATAAAGAAAAGAAAACAGATAACACAAAACTATATGTCATCTCATAAATCATAAGGTGACTGAATCATAGTCAATATAAATGAAAAAGAATTTAACACAAATTGACAAAAATACAAATTAGTGCACTCAAGTGCTATTAGACAAATTTTACTTTGTATAAATACATCCTTGTATGATTTTTGTAAACTAAAAATAAAATAAATAAAAATTAAAATGACATTCATGTTCATTTTCACTGACAATGAAAAAAAAAAAAATAGAAAATAACGATACTTTCCAAAATTAAGTTCTTATAATACAATAGGAATAGGTCTGGGCTGATTTAATCCTATAATATATTTGAACAGGTATTACTTAGGAAATGATGAAGCTATTTTGCAACAGAAAAAGAAGTCCTTTAAAACAAACAATTATTAATATAACATAATTTACACAACAATAAAGAAAAATAAATTTTTTATTCGACAGAACTACAAATTTGTAATAAGAACACCTTTTTAAATTTTAATCAAACATTTGTAATAAAAATTAAAACAATTTTAATTTAATTTTTATGTTTATATTGCTTTGTATAAAGTAAAAAAAATCTATACACTTACCTGCATAGATATTACATTTTTTTTTTTAACAGCTTAAGTATTGATGCTCAGAGGCAGCCTCTTGTTAATTGATAGGCACTAATAAAAACATACGGCTGGTGACCACTAGTATGGATAGATGGTTTTACTGCATATCATTGTTTATTGAGGCTAAATGTTGATGTAATTTGTGTAGTATTTTTATAACTATATTTTAAGGAAGAGTTGTCTCAGCATTATTGCAGAGCATGGCCGAATAATAATAATAGATAACAGTTGCGTTACAATGTCTAGACCCACATATACAGATGCATTTTTCACATACACACTCAACTCCAAAAATTATATAATTTATGTTAATTCATACTGTACATTATTTCAGTTTATATAGCCTTTATGTATATAGATTAATTTTAAAAGCTATCTTTTTAAGTGCATAAATGTCTGCTATAAAAAATTGTCCACCAGGTAAGAAAATCGAAGATAGGGTTTAACAGCTCAATTCAAACAAACAGATAAGAGGCTGTGAGAAAAAATGTTTTAGCTTCTCTTTCCATTAATTTCTATCAAATCATTAAAATACGTTTTAAAAAGTCTTTTATTTTCAGCTTCTACACACCTACATAACCAGTATAAGAATTCTTACATAACATTAAAAGAGGTATTATGCTTAAACAGCAAAGATAAGTTTCATATTTACAACTAAACTCTTATAGTTTGTTCATTAGGCCATAGAATATGGTAAAGAACTAATATCTTTCCATAGCTTTCATTGCTATGACTTGTCAAGTTAAGCAGCTATAAGCAGATGGATAGGAACTGGAAAGGCAAAATAGAACATAAGCCAACACAGCTAAATCAGACCAAGAAAATAATAATGGGATTGTGAAATACTTTGATTGACAAATAAATTCTACAAAGCTTTCATAATGTAATAACGTGAGGTCTGAAAATATAAAAACATTATAAGTTTTATGAATAAAAGTAATTCTTTAAACAAGTTATTACATTAAAAATAAAACTTACTTATCTAAATATCAACTATGAGGTCTTTAGTAAGCTGTATTAAAAACCAAAATAACAATTAAGAAATTACAAAAATGGGCATCTCAAGTAAGGCTATATACATAAATAGAATTGACTGTGATATTATTTTATACTAAGTAATATAAACAAAATTTGAACCACGGAATATGACCTATAAATCTTGATTTTTCTACAATTAAATACTACTTAATGTGCTTAGAAAAATATATATAAAAAAAAAAACTGTAAGTGCAGCTTATGTACTGGTAATACATCTATATTCACAAAAACCAGTCATATGTACAAAATAAATATAATAAATTACTTTAAAATACAAAGAAGACATATACAGTAAGTATTACATATTTATAAGTCTTGTACACATATTTTGTTTTTTCGAATCATTATAAAATTCATATCGATTTACAATATCAACTATCATTGGTTTCTATTGTATACATACCCACTAAAATTGAATTTCTAAGCATATTTAACAAAAAAAAATAATCCTAAAAATGCTATACGAGTGATTAAAAAGAATCATGATTTTTCTTATATTTTGTTTTTTACAAAAAATAATTTTTCATATAGCATAAAACAAATTTTATCTTACAGCAGTAAAATAATGATATTGGTTCAGGTTTAGGTTAAGCCAAATAAATTTTAAATGGACATCTACTACTTCAGTAATAATAAATATTAGCTCTAAATTAAACCTGTAATAATTATAATTAATTATTTTATAATAAACCTTATGTATAAAGCTAATAAATAAGTTTCATCGTTGATACATTTATTTCTGACTCCAAACCATCAGTTACAAAGTGGCTCTATTAATTAATTATTTTAAGATAAATTTAATTATTCAAAGAAATAATATTTTTTACAATTCACGACTAGAATTAATGCAGTCAAAGATAATATTTATAAAACTATGTATATCGTTGTTATATGCATTCTTCAACAGCTGCAAACATCTGAGACAATTGAACAGCCCGTAGTATAGAAAAACAAATGTCTTAAAACCTAATCCAACTTCAAATTGAAAAAAAAACGATACTCAACTGTCCCAAATGAATATAGGAAAAATACCAAAAAAAAAAAAAAAGTCGCATATCACATATTTTCCAATTGAAAAAATATTTAAAAAAGCAATTTATCGGAAGATCGTTGATTGTCTGTGTGTAGCATATAAAAGGATTATATGAATGCCCGGGTGAGGTCAAAAGAACATAAATAATAATAAAATTATTTATTATGTGCCAATGTTTCACCCCACTTTGCAGGGCTTAATTAGAGCTAATGTAACAAAGTAACAGAATAAATATCTAACCTATTTCCAAATATGATTGAAAATTTAAATAACAATGAACAAAGTAAATTTAAAAAAATAAAATTAAGATGTACAGTGAAAAGTATAAATAAAAAAGAACTACAAAAAGGGACTATACAATTAATGAAAACAGAAATAAAAAAGAAATATAAAAAAATACAGAACACTCTAAAAGACGAAAAATAAGAATAAAATTATTTATTATTTCTGTTATCATTAATTGTCTAATAATTTTTTTTTTATTCTTGTTTATTTAAACTTTTTATTGTACATCTAAATTTTATTTTTATTTAATTTAATTTGTTCACTTTTATATAAACTCTCACAAAATCATATTTAGGCATAGCTTAGTTTACTTTTATTTCATGTTATGTATTCTTTAACTTTGTAACATCATTTTAGTTATTTATATCTTTTTTATCCCTGCGAAATGTTGGCTCATAATAAATATTTTTATTACAATCTGAGTTATTTTAGCCACACTCAGACCATTTTCCTTTTATATATTTATTTATGTTAGACTGTTCAAAACATTTTGAAGATGAATATTAACATTTTCATCCTTTTTGAAACCCCCTTTGTCTCAAAATAATAAATTAAAAAATATCTAAGATACTAATGATGATTCTACAACAAATAAATAGTACAAAATACACATCATTATCAATACAGAGCAGTCTCAACAAACCAAACTAATTGTAACAGGAACATGTTCAGATTACAAAGGATACTTGGGGAAAGCTATATACAATAAAATATAACAGACATATAACTTTAACAAATGGAGATATATATATAAACTCATTTTAAAATGGAATTAGTTCACAAACCAATTTGGTTTTTTTCTCGTTTGTTTTAGTTTATTTTAACTTATGGAGGTACATCCTCATTACCTCTCCTCTTAAAAATCATAAGATGAATATAATGATTGAAATGAGAGACTGCATCTTCATACTTCACCATCAACAAATCATGGACAATACTGTTCACAAGAACATAAAATTAATACAGTAAAATATTTTAGCAGACGATTCGTTCTATTTGTATAAAAGAAAAAGAGGGATTTTCAGAATCATTAGAAGTGTGTGTGCATTCATGAAAATGAACAAAGAAAATTTGACAAGGTAGTCAGGCATCTTTCATTTGAAATTTGGCTCTCTGCATTTATTTTTACCCTCCCTGAAAAAAGCTTTACATCAAACAACTCTTTTTTTGGATAGTTCAGATCATCAGAGGGTTTAGGCTTGAAAGTTTGGATTACTAAGATTGCACTATACTAAAGATAAATGTACTTTGAAGAGATCAATAATTTTCACTCTAATTCATTTTTTATTTTATTCATATTACCTTCTAAGCAGGAGGAAAGTAAAGTATAAAGGTTTTATTAAATCATCACTGCTCATAAATCTTTTGGAACTCAAGTACTAAAAACATTATTTGGATGATGAAGAAATTCTTATAAAATTAATAGTGTATGCATTAAATTTAAAAAATTTAATATATTCATGTAATTTCTCCAACAAAGTTGAGATATCATCATATTTATCCTCAATAGAATTCTGATCTTTGGCCTTACGGTTCAACACACTAACCAGGAAATGATCCCACATTTGGGCCTAAGACATTAAGTCCTAGACTTGAAAAAAACTTTTATAAGGGAATCTAGAGCACAAAATATTGAACACATTTTCCAAATTATCCACCAACACCCACATGAAAAAATCTGGAAGTTTTCTAGAGCAATATACATTGTATGTTTAATCTCTGGTTCTGATGAAGGTAGAAAAAATGAGTTCAGTAGCGAAATGTCCCTATCTTCCAACGGACAAAAATAGGCCAAGCCTATTCAGAAATATTTCTGAGTGTGATCATAACTGGTGAGGAAATGTGGGAATAAAGCCATACAATAGACGTCTTACAATGGTAAGAATCTACCTTTCAGCATTGAACAATTTCCTGCCCTAACAAAATGTTAATTGATTTATATGAAAATTTTAGAATCTTGTAAGCAAGGAATTCAAGGGTCACCTAGGTAACCTTGCAACTTTACGGGTGCCTGTTCGATTTCAGCCTGGGCGTTATTCCGTGGCACTCGTGCAGAGTGAAAACTTGACCCTCCCAATCTGGTAAGAATAAGTTGATTACCAATAGGATAAACCCTTCTCTTCCCTAACCATATGTCAGAAATGACCAGCAAGGGGATAAAAAAATAAACATATGGAAACAATAATAACAACGAAATGAGTCTATTGTCAACAAATTAACCATCCACAGCCATGGTTCTTATCCAGTTAACACTTTAGAATCTATTTCTTGCAAAAAAGATACTAGTTGTCATCCAGTCAGTAGTATCCGGACGTAGAAGCCTCTAACTTTCAATGAAGCTTTCACTATTCTCTCACTGAGTTAGACAGGTAGTTTCTACAGAAAATTTAGAAACTTTTCTTGCCTACTAGAAATTCTATTGAACTCTCCACTTCTTTTTAAGAAACACTGGTTTAAAAAAAAAAAAATATCACTTATTAAAAAAGAAAAAAAAACTCCAATAGTGATTATATTTACAGTTTTGTTTCACTAAGACGATGCAAGACCTCAAACAGTTAAAAAAATCAATAGTTTTCATTTGGAAATAATGAAGCAGGCACTCACCTGGTTCCCAAATTCAAACTTTTCACATTACTGTTTTTGAAGATTCTATGAACTATTCATTATGAAAACAAAAAGACAAAAGAAGAAAAATAAAACATGTTTACTTTTAGTAAAAAAAGTAAAACTATTTTTACTACTGGTAATAAACCATTTTTTTCAATCCAAAAATAAAAGATTAAACAAACAAAGGACTAGACGGGAAATTGTTGAAAACTATTAGAAACAAACCCGATTAAAATCATTTAAAATCAATATTAGTGCAGATAATTGTGCAATTGCTGAAAATGATACTATAACTAAAAGCATAATTGATTTTAAAATGATAGTTTTATGTTAATGCTTTGGTTTAATTGGTGTTAAGTCAAACCAAAAATTATGGAACAGTAATTTCTTTAAAATTATACAAAAAAATATCCCTAGAATACTAAGATCTATAAATGCTAAAAACAATTCATCAGAGGAAGAAAATAGATTGGCTTCATAAATACAGAAGTTCATGAAACTCAATTCACAATTTAGACAGAGATGATATTTTAGTTATACTGTAATTTTAAATTATTTTGCACAAAAGGTGAAAAAAGAAATAAAATATGTTAGAAAACAAAAACCTATTTATTCATATTCACTTCTACTTGTGATCTTTATTTGTAAAATGCTGAATTCCTATAAAATGTAATTATCTTATGCTGAATAGCTGAATTCCTACATACCTGTTATGTAGTTGTTATTTCTTCAGCTAACATAATACAAATCCCGATGGTAAGGATACATAATTACTTGGCACTAGCAAAGTTTGGCTAAGCAAATCTTCAAAATCCATTTCATCTTATTAATGACTTACATTAACTGTACAGCACATATCAAACCTTGACCAATATCATTAAATAAAAATGTATTTTTTAAATCACTAATATAAGGTTCTATAAGATTAAAGCTAGTTTACATATGAAATATTATTATAATCCAAAAATATAAATCCTTTAAAGTCAAATAAACATTCAACCATTATCTACAATTATATGGAAAATTCAAGTAAATGTCTCAATCTTAACTCCTACTAAGCAAATGATTTACTTTGTGCAGTATCAAACTTCAAAAATAGGCTGTACTGATATGAAGAAATATCATTTATAACAAATGGAAAATGAAAGAGAGCAAGAAATAAGTAACACTACAAGATACACTATACAAACTGGTAACCATGAGGAGTAATTCCAGGTGCACTATGATAAGTTGTCATCCAGTCAGTAGTATCTGGTCGTAGAAGCCCCAAGCACCGAATGTTGAAGAAATCCACACAATTTTGTAGAGGTCCTCGTGAAAATGGTGACTTTCCAGACGAAAAATGACCATAGCGACCAGCATTCATTCGTTCATTTGTTGTCATGCCAAGAATGCTAATCTGTAGAAAAATATTAATCATTACACCCAAATATTAAATATCCAATATACTGACATACCTTTTATAAATTTCATTATCTGAGGAGAGTTAATTGAGATTTCACCAAGAGGGGGAAGTGTTTTAAATTTGTATTTGTTATATGCTGGTTTCTTTCCATAAATTAATACATTTTTTTGCTGTCATTGATCTATAGATGAAATATATAATGAGCAGTACAATCATGAAAAATTTCGAATCTGGGTTTTCAACGGAAATACACGTTTTGAGGCCACTTGAGATCAAATAAACAAGTTTCGCAAAATGGAGTATGTGCATGTTTTTATTTTCATATGGAATATATAGTAAGGGAAAGTATTGCAATTGGGTAAAATTTCCAATTGGAGTTTTTGACAGAAGTATATGTTTTGAAATCTCCATGAGTCCATAAAACCTAGTTTCCCAAAATGGTATCTGTGAACAGCCTAGCTCAAAAAATGAATAGTTGTAGAAAACTAACATTATATATTTAAAGCAGATAGATGCCTGGGATGTGACAACAACTTTTTTGATAAAATTAACTGACTGGAAGTGTCACTTTATATAATAGATTTTCAATGATGAACTTGGTCTTATCCTCATTGAAATAGACAGGGCTTAAATGCATACTTTTCAAAAAATCTTTCCACTAAAGTATCTTTAATTCTATTTATTTAAAAAAAAAAAAAACAGTTTTCATTGTAAGCAATATTAAGTCATGGATAAATAAAAATATTGAAGAATTTTATGAATAACTAAATGAGGAAAAAGTTAAAATAGAAGCATCCAATTCAGATGGGTAGAGCTGAGACCACTTCATCTTTCCTGTTTGCATTGCAGCTTTGTTATCTTTGTCAAACTGTAATATTTTTGGTAGGATCAAAACTTATATTCTTTATTCTCAAACCGAGAAACACTAAAATTCAAATTTTTTGCCAGTGGGTCCTACAGCTTCACTTAAAATAAGTCAGGTTTATAAAGTCTCTGGGGCAAAGGATCAGTTTGACAGTGTTTCCGGGAAGGAAGAGATAAAGAATCTAAACTCTTTTTTGGATCAGGGTGGTATAGGAATTCACGACATCATCTAGGTCTTGAGTTTTTAGGTAATTTTGTTGAAATTATTCAATTCTATTCATTATGAAATTAATCGTTCTCAAATTGTTAATTTTAGAAAATTAACTATCTGCCATTGTTAGTAGTAATACAAAATGTATAAATATAAAATATGAATGAATTTGATAAGTAACTAAAGGGGAAAATAAAAAGTAGCCATGGCAATAGTCAAAATTAATTTTCAACCACCCAGATATGAATTCAAAGGAAGTACTGCCATGCTAAATAATAAATAACTAGCTGTTCTGAAAAGTACAAGGACTAATTTATTCTCAAAATTTTATCCAGTTTTTATAATCTATTGTGAAGGTGAAGTATTTAAATTCATTTTCAAGAATTTCATTTGAACTATATATTAAAATTATATAGTTGAGAAACTTGGCCCTCACCTCAAAAAGCATCCTAGATAGTAGACTACAGAAAGTAGAATAAAAACTTCTCCACATAATCTATGGAGCTAGATTTCAAGTTTAATACATGGAAAAGGAGAAATAAGAAATTCAGCTCAAAGTTGTCTCTAAACAGCAATGAATACAACTATAGTTAGTAAGAACTAACAAAAACAAAAAATTCATTTTATTTTTAATTACCTGATAAGCTTGGCATGCAAGCAGCATTGACACCCATAATGTATGAAGAAGAGCATTCAATGCTATCCAAAAGACCCATGAGTCACAAATAGCAATAGCCCATAATTCTGAAATAAAAATATATTAGTAACACATTTTTCAACTTATAAAATAATCACCTGAACACTTAAAAATGAAACTACACCAGTTTAACTAAATATTAACTGCCAGTATCAATTTTAAAGTACAATACACCTTGAAGAGTAATGAAATGTTTATTACATAGTTATATTATCAGCTAAGTCACAAATTCACATGAATTTTAGTTTCACTTCAACAGAGAAAAACCAGAACTTAAATTAACTGGACAATATGAAAATAAGAACTGAGCTAGATTGGCATGTGATGGTGTTTCCTAAACCAAATAAAACCTGTGTACTAACAGTAAGTTCTAGTTCATTTCTACTCTCATTTCAACATCCACCACAATTTGATATTTTCAATAATGTTATAAATAACTTCTTACATTGAAAGAATTTTTAAGATCAAATAAATAATTATACCATATATTCTCTTCAAGTTTTCAAAATAATCACTAAGATGGAATGCTGTCTTAAATTTTCTATCCTAAATTAGGAATTATTAATGGAATGGGATATGTTTTATGACATTTTCTCACAGAAAATCAAATCAAATATATCAGTAATGTGTTCCAATCCAGTGAACAGTAAAATTCCAGAGGACCTGCTAGCTGAGCATGTTGGACCATGGAATCCAGAGCGCTTGTTTCAGAAAGTTGTGGGTTCGAATTCCACCTAGATGATTCAGAATTTGTTTCGCAAAGGTCTTGAGAAATGAATCCTAACACTATGCGGCCTTATGGAAGACTTAACAAAAAAAAAAAGGTTAAATAATCAAAAATCAGAAAAAATTGTTTGCTGTTTTCAGTCAAATGGTGCAAAAAATCACACAAAAATTAAAATATATATATAAAAATTGTTTGAGAATATATA
>NW_027108759.1:400612-402165 GCF_000696795.3 Halyomorpha halys | reverse complement strand
TATATATCACTTAAGAATCCATTATAATTTGAAGAAACCCAAACTTAATTTTGAAACAATTTTATTCTTCGTGTTGTTCAATTTTATGGATCCTTTGTAAGGATTGTTAAAAAATATAAGAAATCATAGTTAGTTTTGGTGGATTTATGCCGACATGCTTGATAGAAAAAATTATTGATATAAAATCTTTTAAAAATTCAATTTTCCATGAGAAAACATCATAAAATAAACTCTATTTTATTGGGAAATCCATAGCTGAGACAGAACTAGAGAAGGATAAAAAATCAATTATACTCTTAAACATTTATATGAAATATCCATGTGTATTTAATACACAGAAGTATAAATTAATAATAAAATTATAAAACGATATAACTTAGTAAACTTACTATGCCAAAAAGTTGGATAAGTCAGCCGTAAGGGACAAGCAGCAGTCCAAAATTTAGAACAACCATACAGAAGAAATAAGCACATCACAACAAGCATAACCAAATATCCAATAAAGTGTCGATGATTGCGAGCACCTAAATTTAAAAAAGATTTATATACATACAATATTATTAAAATAAATAAATTTATTAAATCTTGAATTGGTCATTAAAATGGTCAGTGTAAACAATGTTAATTTTACAATTAGTTAACTGTATAATAAAAAACAACATGTTCATTTTTGTAGAAAGATGATCCAGATGGCTGTATGAAAATAGTAGAAAACTATTTATTAGTAAACTAATTTACTATATTTGTACCTTTTTTTGACTGCCACTCAGATCATTTTCCTACTATCTATTACATATGGCTAACTATTAATCTTATAATACGTTCATTTTTGTTTAAGGAAAAGATGGCCAGGAGTTTAAAGTAACGTGAAGAACCAAAATGATTAAAACTTATTTTTAGTTATTTCCAACTTTTTGGTCTAAATTTCTGGCCTTTATCACAGAAAAGTAGAAATAAAGATAACAACCGTGATAGAAGAAAATATAAAACAATAAAAAAATATAATAGCAAGAAATCAAGAAAATAACAGATAGTAAGTAATATGAGAAAGTAAGGTATAATATAGGAATAATAAGAACTAATATATGACAATAACCAAGAGAATGAAAAATATGAGAAACAAAGAAAAAAAAAAGATAAGTACATGTAAAATGACCATTAGTTCATTCATTATTTATTTTTTCATTGGTTATTTAGTGGTTTAATCAACAGTTCTTAGATCCTGTTTTTTTCCAATATTTGTTTAATTTAGACTTAGGTTTACACTGTTCCATCCATCAACAAAAATCAGTTTCCGCTTTGCTCTTATGTTTTTTCTTCACTAGCATTACAAAAACACTCAGTCAAGTGAGTCTCTCATTATATTTTAATTTTTTTTCCTTCTATTTATATCCATACCACTACTTCTCAATTTAATTTTTTCCATATTCATTTTTCCTTACATACATTATTTACTCCTGTGCATCACTTCTTAATACTTTCAGTTGTACTACTTTACCCCTTTGGGTTATAGAACTTGATATAATAACTGCTTATTTTATTATTCTATATAT
>NW_027108759.1:313114-400542 GCF_000696795.3 Halyomorpha halys | reverse complement strand
AATCTTTTTCCATACATATTTTAATAATTTTCATTATATTTACGCTCTTACATTCTTCATCATTTTAATTTTCAATTTTTCATTATTTACATACTTGTAAGAATTTAAGAAAAAGAGTTAAATTTCTAAAAAATGACAAAGTTTCCTAGTGATGAGCTGAGTACAAGATATTAATAAATAAGTTACCAATACAGTTGTTGACCCAAGGGCAGTGATGATCAAACTTGGCAACACACTGATTGCATACTGAGCAATGCTTTGACCGAATTGGTTTCCTTACTAAACATGAACTGCAAAAATACTGAGTATCAAATCCACCTCTTTCTGCTAATTCAATGATAGTCTGAAACAATAAAATAAAAATGACTTTATTAATCAAATTCATATGTAGCAATAAGTCACAAACAGTGAAATATATAGTTCAACAAGAAGATTTAGTTAAATAAATATAGACACCTTATTCACTTATTGGTTAGTAAGAAATCTAATTTACTTATTTGAGGGGTTGACTGAACTCTCCCACATTTTTTAAAAATTGAGTTGGAAGTGTCAAAATATCGCTTCTTGCCATCTGTTGACTGCATAAAGAATTTTAATAATTTTGAAATGATTCAGAAAACATATCCATTTTCACAGTTAGTTCAATATGTTTTTGATCTCAAATTGGCAGAGCAGTAATGGATCAAGTGGTTTGATCTATCTAGTCATTGTTAACTGCTATGTAACTGCTTAAGCATTACTTTCAAAATTGGTCTAAAGTAATTAGGGGAAAAAAAAATTATATTAAAATACCCCCTTCAGAAGGGATTCTTCTCAAAATCGCAGTTATCAGATAAGTCAATTCTGGTTCTCAATGCTTCATTCGGGAATAACATACAAGATTTACTTATTAGTAAACAATCATGAATAAAACAATTATATATGGCTCGATAAATATTTGATTTCAGATTCAATATTAAGAATGCTTTATTTATCTTAGGATAAACACACCCTAAGAATAATAATTAGTGTCTAGATTTATAAATTAAATAATAAAAAAATATATATTTTATGAATAGAGTGAACTTTAATTTCACAAGGCAGTGCAACTATTTCAGGGTCAAAAATGATTTTTTTTTTCTGAAACTATTTAGACCATAAACTATTAAAGTATTTCCAGAAGATATTAAGACCAGTCCTATAAGATTCTGACAAATTGGTGTGATTCTTTTTTTTTTTAATTTAGGGATTATCTATATAATATAATTGGAATATATGGGCCTGTAACTACTCCCTCACTTTTATCTCAAAAACAACAATGCCTAGGAAGTTTAAATTATTAATAGTGGTTCCTCAAATGCTGTAAGTTCTAAATAAGGCTGGGGTTCTAAAAATTCGGATAATAAGTGGTTAAAAACAAAACTATTTCTAAAATCTTTAAAAAATTAGTTAATCAAATAACAAATAAACAACTAAAATCATCTAAATTTAATTGGTATTAGCAGGGATTTAGACTTTAGGTCCATGTGTATCTTGTAAGTTTTCAAAGCAGGTTTCCATAGACTTACTTTCTCGATGATTTCCATACAAAATAATTAGACTTATTAGTTCAGTCATGTATTTTTATTTATTAAATGGTCAATCAGTAACAGTTTTAAAAAGCAGTTTATTAATAAATTTTATTCATAATTTTAAAAAGAAGCGCAAGAGAATTAGGACCTACGCTACCTCATTGAGTCTCCTGAAAAGTAACTTGTTTTGTCTTTCTGTAATTCGAACCTTTCATTCCTTATTTTTATTTTTTTAGTTTGTTTTGAATGATTTAATTTAGAATCACAGTATAAAACATTTTGATATTTATAGAAATTAACAAATAAAAAATAGCAAAATGATCAGTTGATAATGTAAAAATACATAAGAAAATTTTATACCCTGTCATTGTTTATAAACATAAATAATTACGAGTTGTTTTGTGGTATGATTTCAGAATAATACAACAGAAATAAAACAAAACAACAGGTACTGAAAATATACTTCTTTAACATACAAGTCATAAAACAAACCTGACTAATCTGGTAATAATGAAAATTTGTTTGTTTTTGTGAACAAATGTAAAATTATAGAGTAATGTCCAGGGAAAAAGTAAACAAAAAAAATGTGATGATAGTATCAACACCTTTGAAGCTATAAGAACTTAAGATATAGTGAATTTAATTACGTTCTCAGATATAGTTGCACTGCCCTTAAACAGTAAAAACACATGAATAGGAGAAGAAAAACGGACAAGCGGAATAAATTAATATACTAAGCATTGAAGAGAGGAAAAATAAGTGAATAAGCAGGACTTAAAGGTAGTAAGAGAGGTACTATGATGAATAAGAGAAAGATTGGAATTCCAAGGAGAAGTTGTAAAATAATCCAGTCCATCAAATGAAGCAGTAATATGTCACGGAACGTACATGTCTTAAGAACAGGGACAGGAATAGCGAGAATGGACCATTTATTGGAGTATTTCAGAGATAGGAAGAGTGGGAAGATAGGAAACAATTTTTTGATAAAGAAATAAAAACAGGAAATCCTTGGGAGAGTAATTCAAGAGAAGCCATACTATCTTAATAATAAGCTTGCATCAAACCAGAAAACTTATAAAAAACTTGAAGAACTGATAAATAAAACATAATGGTTTAAAAACTTTACATTTTTCAATAATTATATAGAGTAATAAGTCTACTGAACACAACACTTATGATAAGAGAATTCATTCTCAGAAATAAAAAAAGCTAATTTTAAACCTTATTTTCCTGTTGTGGAACACAATTGCATAAAATAAAACAACTTGAATATCAATGAAAGAAATTTCAAAAGAGCTTTGTCTTACCCTGAATTTCTGATCTTGTGTTGTAGCAACAATACCAGGATCACCTCTCCAGGATTTGATAAAAAAATGCCATAAAATGAGAGATACAGAGAGAAAAACTAAAGAAGTCAAAGTGGACATAGCAGGACTCAACCAAATAAGCCATGTCATATAAAACCAAAACTGGAAAAAAAATATATATATTAATTTCAATTGATTATATTAACAAATATGAAATAGAATTTCATCAAGAATATTGAAGCTTATCTAAATGTAAAATCAACTGTCTTCATAGATCAGAAACCGTACACATTCTTGCAGGTTTCTGGTAAAAACTAACAAATGCCTGCAAGAATGATCCTAATAATGCCAGTTTTCTTATAAGTATGATCATACGTTGAAATAGCCCAACATGATATAATCCCATTTGGAAATGACTAATATAAATTGTTATCAAAATAAATATCATTTCTTCATAAGTAAACATATTAATTATTATTCTAAATATTTGCATTTTTTTTTTTTTTTATAAGAGCATATTTTGTAATTTACTTGTGTGTATAGTGCTTCCAATGCTTTATATTTTTCTGCTCCTAGTATAACATGGGTGCCCAAATAATGCTGGTTTCATTTCCCATAGATCCACTATATAAAGAGCATTCACTGTATCTACTTAAATTACATTTATTTGCCAATATAACTTTTGGCATAAAGAAGTGGTGACCCCAATACCAGCAGTTAAGATGTAATCAGCCAGACCCTTGAGGTTATGGGAAGACTAATACTTAACATTCACTTTTTAAGCGACATTCATCTAACTACATATACCCTCAGGACACTGAAGAGGGTCACCTGAATTAGGCAGTTTACTCGCTCTCGTTAAAACATAATAGTCATAATAACTGACTGATTACTGTCAAAACAACCATAATTTATCCACAGGTATTAGAACTACTGCTTACACAAAATAGGCAAACTGCATACACAATAGTTCAAAATTCTTGTCTCTGTTTATGACCAATCAAATGTGCTAGATGAGGGTTGAATTAACTAACTAGGCTGAAAACAGATGATCTGACAAATGGAAAGAAGTTAATCGAGTTAATCTGACTAATAGATTAATAGAACAAGATATGATGTATCATGCGTATATAGTAATTATCCACTTTAATTTGAAAGATAACAAGAACCTCCAATTTACTCGAATGAGATTTAAAATTTCAGGTGATTACAAATGTTATAAATATCTACCAGGTGAGGTAAGATTGATGTATAAAAGTGAATTTTTTTTTTTCAATCAGAGATCAATATTTATATCACAATCATATATCAAATCATGAAATCATAAGCTGTAGCAAAACACAGATTCCAAAACTTTATCCAAATAAAATAATGAAATGCAGAGAGGTTTTAATAATAAATACAGTATTGTACTGGTGTCATACCTTTGTTGCAAAATACAATGACATAGGGAGAATATTTATTAAGGATTCATCAAGAAGGTGCCTGGAAGCCGTGTGTACAAGGAGTCCAGCTCCAAATAATAAAGCAGCTTTTCCAAGATAAGGAAGAGTTGAGTCTAGAGTCATTCCAACGGTATAGAATATTAAGAAGGGAACTGATATCATAGTGTAATACCTTAATCTCTAGAAAAAAAAAATTACATTTAATTAAACAAAAAACTAATATTTTAAAGCATTAGCCAATAGTGTAAAAAAAAGGACTAACATTAAGGAAAAAGAATTCATCACATTGAATGGTCTTATAACTATTGTATTCTTATACTAAAAAATAAGAAGTAAGCATTAATTTATACAAAATTTAATCAATTAGAATAGTTTACATTACAATCAACGCATTTTTCCAAGTCAAATTTTCTATATCCTCTAAATAATTGTTAATGAATTAATCAAAATGAAAAAATTTTTTTTATTTTTTTAATAATACTAATTGTAAGAAATTCATAAAAAAATTGCTTGATGGTAAGTGATACTTAAACAGTAGGACAGAGGTAGGCCCGATCCTTTGATTTTTGCACAGAATTCCAATAAAGTGGAAAGTACACTAAAGGAACCCTCTCTTTCTGGGACAACTCTCCTATAAGGAAATGCTCTAAATATGATCTTTCATCAATGGAGGTACAAAATAATTCCTTTGAAACCTATCCTTGAAAGGCATAATAAACATTATTTTTTTTTTCGATGACATATTTTACTTCACCAATACCCAAAACACAGCAATATCCTTTACCTTATGAGTTGGGAACCATTGCATTAGACTCTTTTCATTTCAAAATCCCTTAGCAGACAGCCAGGTATCCTGATTTTCAAACATCATATAGCCACTACTCCAAACTGATAAAAAGAATTTGGCAACCTTTAAATCCCAATCCTTCAATTCCTACCTTTCCCACAATCTTCTTGTGATAAATCTTTGTGGAAGCCAAGCAAAATAATCCTTAATACCCTATTATTTCAGGTTCCAGGAGCAGGTCAGATGAAAAGAACAAGAGTTTTCCAAACTCTTAAAAAACTGAATTTCAAATTTGGATTCAAAAAGGTCTTAACATTGTTGATCAAATATCCTTTTATCTTGAAAACAAGCGATATTTCACCGGGACCTTTCTGAGAGTAGCCCAAGTTTTTGGACAGGTGTGGCATGATCGCTTGCTTCTAGAGCTCCAAATTCATTACTTCCATATATATTACATACAAGATCCTACACCATAATCTCATCATGCCATTTGTTTTGAATCTATCCCAGTGGTTCCCAACCTTTTTTTGATGGAAGTAAGAAACCCCTAAGTTATCATTTGGAACCAATATAGTGAATCACCTGTTCGGCAAAAGCTAAGAAAGATTAGGATATGTACACAACACCTGTGCAAAATTTGAATAAAATCTGAGATAGTCAGGTTCAAAACTGTATTGAGTTGACATGGAATGACCCTATATTATTTTGTGGAGCCCCTGGAAGGGGCTCGCAAAACCCCAGTGTTCTAAGGAACCCTGGTTGGGAACCACTGCCCTCTCCACTCAAGTCTTAAGCGTCCGTGGTTCTAGTGCTCTCACTCAGTGCCCACTGGCTTTTAAGATCAGTGACACAGCTAAGAAGGAAGCATATCTCGGAAGTTTTGTATTAGCGAGCAAAGAACTGTGGAGCAAAGCTTGGTTCAGAGTTCCCCAGGCAGATTTTAAATATTATATATAGGGTGGGAATGTGTTCAAAATCATTAGTTTCACTTAAACTGGGTTTACAATATATCACTTTTAGGGCACATCCAAAGTGAATCATCCTTATATATACCTTTTCAAGTTCTGTGGTTTCATTGCTACATTGTTCATCATTTCTTGTGTTATCCATGTGTAAACTTCTATAAAACCATGTAAAAACTTCTATAAAACCATATAACTTCTACGAGGAGGAATAGAATTATAGATGCAGGCACTGATTTAGTTTCATGTTGACTGATTCGAGAACTGAATACAAGAACATCAACAAGTGACCAAGCTAAAAGACATTACTACATGGACATGGAAAGGCATGGTTTTCAAGGACAGAATCTCTTGAAGCTTTACCAATATTGTTGAAGAATGGACATAACATTCTGAGGAGTATAAATAAATATCATTTCAAAGCAATGTAACTATAGTGATCTGAATTTTTTAAATGAATGCATTTTATTTTAACTGGCTTCATTATGGATAAGTAATTACTTAGCTAATAACCAAAATCATGATGTTTGATTAGTATTATAAATTCTAAGAAAATGCAGATGTTTGGATAAAATGAAGCAATTTGGGTTCGATAGATGGATTTTGGGTCAATATTGTACTATAACTCGAATATTTTGGATTACTCCCTCACCTCCCCTTTTACTATACCCAGAAGAGGATTAGATTTACCTCTACAGTAGTGTTCTTACTCACCAATCATCACCCTTATAAAGAAGAGTTGGACTGATATATCTTAAGAATGTATCTTGTTGGCCAATAAAAGAAAACAGTGCAAAGTATTGTTAAACATCATGCAGATAAGTTTTATATTAATAATATAATTTTGTGAGAATTTTTTATGTTTTCATTCCAATAAATGTATTTTCTGATAAAAAATAATAAAAAAATATTACAGAAAGGAAAACATATTTTGTTAGTAACTTTTAAAAATAAACCATATACATACCTTATCACCGGTTATTCGACCACAGATTGTATTTCTCTGTGATAAAGCAGAATGTTCTGCAACTTTGTCTAACACTTTTTTTCCAAGCCAAGAAGAAGTCTTTGGAGAAGACAATAAACTATAAGCACTCAATCCCTAATAAAATATTATTGATTAATTATAACCTCAAAATATAGCTAAATAATTAAGTGATAAAAGCTGATACTGAAAAAGGTAATTTTAGAAAATAGATAGTTTACACGTTTCTTTACATATAAAAACAAATTTAATAAGACCTCATTTAATGAATACAGTCGGTACTTATGTATTATACTTGCCAAACTGTAATTCTCTTATTATGGGATATAACCTGAAGCCATAATATAGTGGTAGGAAGTCGACAGCTGTGATCCAATTAAATCAGTACTTGTATGAAGTGCACTTTCAACTGAAGGCCTGGGTGTTACCTCACATTACAATGCTGGTTGGGTAAATGTTAGTGGACTTTATTTTAATTAAAAGTGAATGAAGATGAATTTATTGACAATTTATAGGGTTGTTGAACAAGAGAGAAACAATGTATGGTAATTATAGCTTATAAAGGAGTAAACAAAAGAAACGTGAATTTATAATTTGAAGATGGTTCATTGATGCATCGCCAAGCACGAAGATCAGGTTACTGAATTAAAAATGAAAAACAGAGTGCACTCACCCAAGTGGACTTTTTTGTGGATGAAGGCGGCTCTTTTTATTTTATTTTCTCCCTGGTACTCTACTCTTCCTCAGTTGGGGAGCTGCTTCTCTTGAGTTACTCGTGCATGATAATCTTCATTGAAGATGAGAAGAAAATCAAATACAAAAAATAGCTGCCTTACCTTTGCTTTTGGGCCACAGCTATTTAGGAAGTGTCTTTTTTTTGGTCACATGGGGTGCTAGCATTATTTAGGATATGCATATTAATTGCTATTAGGCATATGCAAGAATTGTGTGGGGCCACCTTCTCTTACATCTTTTTTTTTTTTAAACAAAACATTAATATAATAATAATGCAATAGTTTATAACCCCCGAGAACAGAAATATAATTCAGCAGTTCTAGGGTCTATGCAAGAACCATTAAGTTATTAGAAACTAATGTTAAACATATTAATAAGGGCAATTCAAATTATCAATAAAAATAAAAACCTGTTTATTGGTGATGTCAAGATTAGCTCCAGCAGTAACCAGAGAAGATACTGCTAAAGTATTGCGAGTTTCAATAGCATAATGAAGAGCAGTATTGCCTTTTACTGAATCTTGCATTGTTGTACTGGCCCCAAATGTAATAAGAAGCCTTGTAGGATCTAGACTAAAACAGATGAGAAAAAAAAAATTAATTTACTAACAATCTCTATGTCAGAAAAAAAACTTTACACCATAGCAGTGTGAGGAACAATATAAACAGAAGTTTAAGTCATTATTAAGTATATAAATTTTTATTAAATCAATTATAACTGGAAGAAAAAAAGCATAAGAAATTTAATGATTACACGAAAAGTTCATAACCTTGCAACTTTATAGGAACTCCACATCAAAGGAGTCATTCCCGTAGAGTCTTGACAATTAACAGGAACTCCTTTGGCTATAAGGTAAGCAACTATAGAAGTGTGGCCGAACTGAGCAGCAACATGTATGCACGCACAACCCTCAGCATCGGTGATCATTGGATCAGCTCCGTACTGTATGAGTAATGTTACACTTCCAAGATGACCCTGCCTGAAACAATTGACAACCTTGAAGTTCTTTCTAAGTTAATTAAAATTACTTAATTTTGATTCATGCAAACAAGGGGAAAAAAATCAATTTCACAGTATGGGGATACAATTTAATCACATTACAATTGGATTCTAATTTTTCTAGTACTGAAGAGCATCCATCGGAGAACTGGTCCATTACATAACATTAACTCTAAGGCACATGGTATACATTGTAATGGGAAAAATGTTTGATTACTCCAAGCCATGAACACAAAATTGTATTAAAACTAAATATCCCACAGAAAAAAATTTAATACTGAGACAGAAGTCTTAGAGAAGCCCTAAGAAAAGACCAAGACACGTTTGACTGTTAATGTTTTAAGGTGTTAAAAGAAAAACAAATATTTTTCCACTTTAATCATACAATTATTATTTTTCAGAATAAAATGAAGAATTATTAATAAAAATTATGATACAACTTTTCATATTCACAGAACAACCAATAAAAAGCATTTAAAAATAAATAAATAACACTTAGAACTTAAATTCAAAGAAAAGTTGAGTAAATGATGTATTATTAGAAAAATGTGCTCCACAGGTTTTTCGTATTAACCAAACAAATGATGATTCCTTACAGCAATAAATAAAAAAATTAAATTAAATAATGGGCAAAGGGAGAGAATGTACAAAATTACCCAAGACAACCAAAGAGTTAAAAATACACATTTTTACTTTAATTAAATTTAAGCTTCAATTTATCCTTCAATATACCTAGTGGCCCAATGCAAAGGTGTAGCTAAAAGTTCACCTCCCACTGCATCAACAACTGCTCCTTTACTAACATAATATCTTATGATATCTTGGCGATTATTTATAGCTGCCCAGTGCAATAAGGTAACTGTCTCTGAATCTGGTTCATTAACATCATAACCTCCTTCTATTAGTTCCTTACATCTTTCGAGATGACCATACTGAAAAACAAAAAATATTTTAGAAGACTTAAATTAATGAATATTTTAAATGATCAATTTTCAACAGATTTAAAAAAGTTCTTTGGTTTTACAAAACTAGAAAAAAAATCTTATATAAATTGCATAATTCTAACAAAAAATACTTCTTATTCAGGGAGAAAAAATACTTCTTATTAAGAGGAATGTTTAAGAGAAACATGATCATAACATGCATTTCTCACAGAGGTAAGAAATTAATACTAAGGCTCTTTCACAATAGTTTAAGGCAAATGATAGCCAATATTTAATATTCTGTTTTGGAATATTTATGGTGCAATGTAACTTCGAAAAAAAAAAAAAAATTGATTCGAAAGGAAGAAATGGATTACTGTTATTTTTTTTTTTTTTTGAGAATCATAAGCAACCGAATCAATACTACTAATTAAACTTCACAAGATGCTGATTTGGTGATATACACTGGTCAATAATGGACACTGAAGAATTAAATAATGAAATGAATAACTTTAAAAGAAACACAAAGCAAATCCTAGAGTATCTAGGAAATAGTGTTCAGTGACACAAGTATCTCCTCTTTTATCAGAATATAGAACATTAAAACCACCACACACAAAAAGAGTAAAATTCTGTGAGGATTTTTTGGAGATAAGCAGCCTGAAATCCTATCAGTCCTAAAATCCGCCTAAACTCATCACACAAGGCCAAAATCCAATCACTCCAACTAACTGTTTGTGTGAAAAACTAATAAGGTAAAATGACAGACTGCACAGTTTTCAGACTGAGCTAACTATAATAAATGTTGGCCAATAAATACAAAATAATTAAAATTTCTGAAATTCATTGTATAAAATATGTTATAATAGTAATCAATCTGTAATCTTTACCACTGCTACAACCCATGAAGGTTCAGGGGGTTCCTTACTTCGTAAGGAAGTGCTGTTTTTGAATAATAATTGTGCAAGGAGGAGATATGTTCATGATCACATTCAAACACCAGATTTTTCCCTCCAAATAAGTAAACCAACTTTATGAATCTGAGAGGGTTCCCAAGTTCACAGAGTTGAATCATGGCTAAAGTAACACAGTTATCTATCACAGCCGTATTCAAACCCGAACCCAGGAGGTAGCAACATAGCGTCTTACTGGCAGTACAGATAAGACTAACTTAAAATAATGGTTATTTTTTACTAATGATCATGTTTAAAAAAAAGAAATATTGATATAAATAACTAAAATAGAAACAAACATTTTTAGTGGTTTTTCAATTTCCACATTTTTTTTCATTTATGATTAAATTATTTAATGCACGAAATTCTGGAACTATTTATATCTAATCAATTCTGAAGGGTTATGTTAATCTGTACATTAAAAAATGTTTACCATGTATTTATGATAAAATATGCATTTACAATAAAATATAGATTGTAAATAAAATGTCTATATACAATAAAATATGTATTAATGTGTTATATGTGAGCATTATCTATTGGTAAAAAAAACAGTGGTGTCTTTTAAATAGTTTTCAACCAAAGTACTCCAATCAATCTACTTCACTATTTCGTTAAGAGTTATCATCAACCCAACTTAGGAAATTAGGTTGCATCAAAATAGAAGAGTAGAGAGCAAGGAGAGATTACTAACCATAGTAAAGTTAGACCAAGAGGAAGGATGAATACATAATAAAAAAGCAGTTAACTATAGGTCAATTTGAAAGATTGACCATCACAATCATACAACCACAACCCTTTAGTTTATAAAATTTTAGCGATAAAAACCTAAGAGTAAAGGAAAAAATGGAATTGTGATCTGAAGAAAAATATTTTTCTATTACCATAGAATTGATATTTCATTTTTCTGAATCACGGCCCAGGGCGTCACTACATAAGCACACATATTTTCTTCTACGCAGTAATCATAAAGATGACAAAGCCAAAGACCAGAATCACTAGTTTTTTTTTTTCATAAATGAATTAGAAAAAGTAAACAATTAGAAATCAACAATGGACCAACAAAATGTTTTAAAAACAGGTAACAAGATGAAATTAAAAAAAAAAATAGTATAGATTATTACTTTTACTTCTTAAGATGCTACAATAGTTAATTTAATTCCACGTACATTTAACAGTAAAGAATGATCAAAAACAAGACTAGAACAAAAATTAGGGTGAGGTATAACAAAACTTATAATCTCAACAATCTAACAATATCAGAAGTAATAAAACAAATAGCCTCATAAAAAAAAACAAGTTCATAAGATAACACATCTATTGTTTAATAATCATAAAGTTTTTGATTTTTTATCAAAAAATTTCATTAGTTAAAATATATATATATATCAATTACTCTCAATGAGCCCTAAAATTTGTACCTGAGTAGCTTTAACAATGTCAAAGTCACTCGCATCTTCACTGGCTGAAACTTGATTTTGTTTTGATTCCTGAAACATCTGAGGTGGAACTTGTTTTCCAGTATTCCCATAAGGATGTAATGAACAAGGTCCCTAAAAAGAACAGGATTATGAATACTGGAATTAATTTAACTAATTAAAGACTAAAAAATTAACTGAGAAATAGATACAAATAAATAAATATCACAACTAGAAAATGAACTATTATGCCTTAATTCTTACATGCTCACTAATGTTTACTGGATTACAACCAGAGCAATATTCGGTGGGAATCATTTCTGACAATTACCATTAACCAGTTCGAAATTTATAATTTACCGACAGTGTCAGATCCATTAAGAATGGAAACAGTGCCGTACTTGGACAAGATTTTCATTTTTAAATTGAAAATACAATTCAAATAAAAGAGGGCTTAGATCAACAACTTCTTTTTTATTATTAATCATGAAACTTATAAAAGTACCAAAATCATTCAGGGTTCTGTTACAGATAACAGAGATGTTGCTATCGAAAAATGATTTTATACTCGATCCTATCATTAAGCAATTTGTATGAATCGATTATTCCTGAATAAACTTATTAGAGGTTACTTTCAATGAGAGTATAAATATTAGCATTTCCATGTCTTCATTCATAACTCATAACAAACGTTTTTGATATATTTATTTTTTAAATTAGATTGAAACGCTTATCATTGCCCTGTGGCTTTGTTGCAACTTTAATTGAATAATATCAGGACTAATCACCAATCATTAATCATCTTATTTCAGTTTGCAGGTTTTTTTTCTCATGTTTTACACATATTGTATAAGTTCCTGACACAGGAGTGCATCAGACCTCCACTCATCTTATTTCAAGTCAATAATGTGGTTGTATATAGTACTTATGATTAAACTGACAAAACAACTTTAAAAAAAAAAAGGGATTTGGGCGAGTAATACACAGCTACTGAATAACTAACTTTATTATTAGACTCCTCTGGTATATATAAGGACAGGTTGTTGATAAACTTAAAGGTACTTAATCCTACTAGTACAAGGTTCCAATTATTATTTACAGGCTATATATACAGCTAACTCCCTCCCTCCAGTTCCTTCGTATGGAGGAACTAAAATAAACACAAGATAACTGAACTAATACACTGTTTGCACATAGAAAAAAAATATATATATCACTTGCACTCACTGTACAGAAAAGAAAAGAAAAAAAAATTACAACTTAGCTTAGAACTTAACCTATATATAAATGAGGATTTACAAACAAAATTTTTCTAGCTGTGAGATGGCCCAGGCTGGGCCCTGCCGTCCGGCTCGCTCTGAGGCATTATGTGAGCCACTCGAAGTTCTTCAATGTGTACAGTACGTGAACGAAATGGGTAGTTTACATCCCTGACGGTGTATAAATTATTCTCCCTATCGTTACAACTTTGTACGGACCTTCGTACCGCGCGGCTGTTTTAGTGCGAGCTGTTCGTAGTTTCCTGTACACTACGGTTCCCAATGTCAGAAGTCCCTTTTTATAAATTATGGGTCTGATATTCGCTTTAGCCACCCTGATTTGCTTCTCTCGTATTAATTTTTCCCTCACTTTCGCCCATGTTTCTCGGCGCTCTAACCTTGCTTGCGATATTCCGTTTCGGAGGTCATTATTGTTGACCGTAATGAGGTCCCCTCTGTCCCGACAACGGTGTCCGAAAACGATTTCGACTGGTGATAGTCCTGTCGCTGTATGAATAGTATTATTGTAGGCTATGATCGCGCGCGGCATAGCCTCAAATGGGTCGAGATTGCGTCCTAACTTGAGAAGCCGTAGATGTTCTCCGGGTGTATTATGTAGCCGTTCCACGGTCCCCCTTGATGTGATTTGGCTTGTTCAAGCGCCATTTGATGTCCAATGTCTTAGTTTCATCGCGTATTATGCTGTTATCGAATTCCCTCCCGCAATCAGAAACAATTTCATCCGGAACGCCGTAGAACGCACACCATTGTAACACCCATTCCCAAACTGCCCGAGGAGTTTTGGCCTCGATCGGGTATGCCATAGCAATTTTGCTAAATGGATCGATCGCCGTTAACCATGACTGACCTTCGTTAGAATAGACGTCGACCTGTATCGCTCTTAGCGGTTCAATTGCGGTCGGAGTAACTACCTGTTCTGCTACCGGTGGTTGTCGCTCGTATTTTGCTTGTTGACAGACCTCGCATCACGCTATGCAATCCCGTACATTGCTTCCCATATTTTACCAAAAATATAGCCGTTTAATCGCGCGCAGGGTTTCCTCGATCCCTCGATGATTTGTTTTGCCCGAATGGTGTTCGTTGACGATCCTCAGTTGTGCTTCTGGTTCCGTGATCGTTTCCACCTGTTTAAGACAACTAGTCAACGAATACCCCACCTCTATCCTCTCTTGTCGCCACAACCGTTTCAATTTCTCTGTTATCAGCCTTTTTCCGATATAAACGTAGCAATTCCGCCCCGGGTTGGTGAATTCCATGAATATATTTTCTAACGCGTTCTCGTCTATTGATGCGGGTGTGCGAACCAATACTGTCAAGAGACCTTCGCACGTACTCGCCCTGGTTTCGATTCTGGAGTCCTGTTTTGATCTTATAATGATTTTGTGTCTTTTGTTATTAATAATGTCGTCCATCTCTGGGAGTTCCTGTGGTCTGTCCGTTGGTGTTGTGTTTCCCTCTGGTTCGCTTTGTACTAACGGGATTTCCGGTCCGGTTTCCGCCCATTCGCGGAGATATCGTAGTGCGAACGGTTCCGCGGAGGTTTCTTCATCTTCAATCGCATTCACCACCAAATCTCGAGACAACCAATCCGCGACCGCGTTCTCGACACCTTTCTTGTGAATCGTTTTGAAGTTGTAGACCGCCAACCGTTCTTTCCATCGTGATACCCGTGCGGACGATTCTTTGAGCGTAGCTAAATGTACTAAGGGTTTGTGGTCTGTCAGTAACTCGAACCGCCGTCCATATACGTACGGTCTAAAGTACTCCACCGCCCATACCGCTAAAGCTAGTACGCGTTGTAAACATAGTAAACTATGCAGTGTTAGAGGAAGGCACTGTTCGGGACGAACAGTTTTAAGAAGGGTGCAATGTATTATTTATTTATTTCCACATTCCCCTGCCTTACTAGCAATACAGGTGCTAGCAGTTCGATGTTACATATCCATAATCAAACTACTGCTAATAAATCAATTTACAATTAATAATTCACTAAGCTTTAATCAGTTTTCAGTCTTCCATCCGCAGGCATTCCAGGGGCTGGTCTTCTTCTTTGACGAATATTGAATTGGCTTGGTCCACTAATTGTTTTCCTCCCGTAATCAAATTCTTTGTAAAACGCGTACTAGCTTTAGCGGTATGGGCGGTGGAGTACTTTAGACCGTACGTATATGGACGGCGGTTCGAGTTACTGACAGACCACAAACCCTTAGTACATTTAGCTACGCTCAAAGAATCGTCCGCACGGGTATCACGATGGAAAGAACGGTTGGCGGTCTACAACTTCAAAACGATTCACAAGAAAGGTGTCGAGAACGCGGTCGCGGATTGGTTGTCTCGAGATTTGGTGGTGAATGCGATTGAAGATGAAGAAACCTCCGCGGAACCGTTCGCACTACGATATCTCCGCGTAACATCGAATAAGTAAATAATACATTGCACCCTTCTTAAAACTGTTCGTCCCGAACAGTGCCTTCCTCTAACACTGCATAAGCCAGGAGTCGATGAAGATGAACAACTGGTCTTAACCTTTTATTGAATCGCAAATTGTTTTAGAATCAATATTAAGAATGTTTTCCTGGATTTAGTTATGCAGGATGAGTCCATCATTTAGTCAGATATAGGTTAAGTGAAATTAAAGACTAGCGACCCCAATACCTATGGTGACATGAAAATATTGATCAGACGGAAAAACGCACTGTGCATGCGGACACCAATTTTGAAGTCAAACTAGGGTTAGAACAGAACTTCTATTTATGCGTTTTTCATCAGTCTCCATTACCTTCTACTAATTTATATTTTAAATGTTATTTTTTTCTAAAATGTTTGGCTTTCCAGCATTTTCCGATACATTACTCTCTTCCTTTCAGAAAATAGGTTTTCAACTAGGTAACAAAATTTTCCTAGTACATCATTAAGTTAACTATCAAATCATTTCATATTTTATTTTTGTAAATTTGTCTTCACAAATAAAAATGTGAGATGGTTAATTATTTCAAACAAACTAAAAAAACAAACTAGGTAATTTAGATAGATTAGCCCCGACGAAGATCCGAAAATCAGACCGAAACGTAGGCAAGAATAAATATTTTTTTGTTTATTTATGTTTTTTGCTGACCGTAGCATCCTGAGAACTGCGGGCGAGGCCGGTTCGAACCCGGCCAGGGGATGTACTTTTTCATTTCGTGGTGGTCCCAGAATGAAAAACTTGATCCTCCACCATGTTTAGAATAGGTTGGTCACCTCTAGATACCCCCTTCCCCCTCCATGTCAGAAATGACCAGGAAGGGATCATAAAAAAAAAACGTTCTCTTAGCACAGATGAAGCCGATAAAATTTCAGATTTCATTGATAAGAAATTATCTCCTACTCCATTCTCTGATTTAAAAATGTGTCTTCTTTTAGAATTTAGAGAGACACAGGCATAGAAGGATAAAAAATCGTTAACTGAATTGCAGATAGGGGGAAAAAAAAACCTTCTCACTTACTCCGTGAGATATGATCGCTTGCTGGTTCCAGTGTTGTGATTGATGAATTGTAGTGGTTGAAGATGAATTTCTTTGTTCTCTATTTTTAGATATATTACCCCATTCTGGACAAACTCGAATTCCAGCAAATGTGTGCAATGAAAAATTTTGTTGAGACAGTCCACTCCACGGTTGAACTCGGTAACCAAACCAGACAGATACCCAGTAACTTTCATTTTCAATGCTCAGTTATATGGTAAGAATGTATTCAGTAAAATAGACCTATTACGGGCTTTTCATCATATTACAGTGGCTCCTGAAGACATTCAAAAAACCGCCGTCACAACACCTTTTGGATTATTTGAATTTTCGGTACTTCCGTTTGGACTACGAAATACTGCGCGTTCCAACGCTATATTCATCATGTCCTAAAGGATCTTCCACTCGTCTATGCACATTTAGATGATTTGTTAGTTCAATCATGCAACGAAAACCAACACCAAAAACAAACATCTTTACATGCTCTTCCATCGGTTAGCACATTAATATCAATACTTCTACATGCGTCTTTGCCACTAACGAAATAGATTGTTTAGGATATCGTGTAAATTCCTCTGGGATTGCAACCCTCTTAGTTGCACATTTTTATACAATATTGTAGTATGATATCAGAGCCAAGAAATAGAAAAACAGAGAGGCAAAACAATTTTTGTTTACTTGCCACTCATGAAACGATCACAATTATATCAGATAACATCATTGCACTCGTGGGAACCTTTTTTTTTTTCACACTTTCTGCATGGTCCAATCAAATCAAGCGGCTATAGATCGACCAAATGAGATAAACTTCATACATTGCACCCCATGGGTATTCTGGGGTATGCCTGCTCCGGCTGGAACCGGAATCTCTCGCAACGGCAGAAGAGAAAATTGGCGATAATCCAACGGACGGCTTTGCTTAGAGTCACCAAGGCATACTAGAGTGTCTTACATGAGGCGATACAAGTTTTAGCGGGAGGGGTACCTCTCGACCTTCTTCTGCAGGAAGAAATTATGATGTTTAAATTCAAGAAAGAAGACTCGGCAGGTCTGCCGACAAATCTTGAGGTGAGAGTTGACGAGAGCCCAAGTAAATGGAAAGCCATTCTCCGGGACGACACCACCGAAGAATGGAACCGGCATTGGATGACAAGCCCAAAAGGTGCTGCCTTAAGGAAATATTTCCCCACCCATTCATCATGTCCTAAAGGATCTTCCATTCGTCTATGCACATTTAGATGACTTGTTAATTCAATCATGCAACGAAAACCAACACCAAAAACAAACATCTTTACATGATCTTCCAACGGTTAGCACATTAATCAACATGTGTCAATGTATCAACACTTCTACATGCGTCTTTCCCACTAACGAAATAGATTGTTTAGGATATCGTGTAAATTCCTCTGGGATTGCAACCCTCTTAGAACGTGTTAGAGCCATCAAAAATTATCCATTGTCAGTAACAGTGAATGATCTCCGGCGATTTCTTGGGGTAGTGAACTTTTATAGGAGAGCACTCCCTAACATAGCAATCAGCCATGTTGAACGCGGGGGGTGATGGACACAAATAAAATGTTTTTACTGTTTTATTAGTTACGGTTAAATAACATAAAACGTTCTTACTGTAGTGAGAACAAACAATACAAGTTCACAACCAAGCCTTGGCAACTACGATTACCGACTGACCACTCTGGCAACTGCCCGCTAGAACGAGTACATAACGGTTACAGAATTACAATCGATATATCCACCGTTTGCCACAGAACAACATATATACAATAAA
Source organism: Halyomorpha halys (assembly GCF_000696795.3). Taxonomy (NCBI): domain Eukaryota; kingdom Metazoa; phylum Arthropoda; class Insecta; order Hemiptera; family Pentatomidae; genus Halyomorpha; species Halyomorpha halys. The sequence continues at coordinate 381,909 of NW_027108759.1, read as the reverse complement.
AAATGAATTTTTTACATCTCACTTTAACAAGCCAGCATCCTCTTTTCGATTTGTGGGGTGCTGTAAAAAAAAGAAAAGACCGCTGAAAAATCAAGTGAACTTCGAATGTGGAGGCATCGTTCAACAGACTTAAGCAAGAATTTGACAATACCACCTTACTTGCCCATCCGTCACCCGACGCACAACTTATTTTCACTGTCGATGCGTCTGACTTCTGATAAATAATGAAGCACACCACTAGGATTTTTTTTTAACACTCTAATTAAAACTAAAATTTAGCAGTGCTCAAAAGAACTACAATACTTATGATCGTGAACTATTCATTGCATATTCTGCTGTCAAATATTTTCAACATATCTTAGAAGCATGCATTTTTATAATATACACTGATCATAAACCATTAACTTATGCTTTCTCCGACAGCTCAGATATTTAGACTACATGGAACAACTCACAACTGACATCCGATGTCTACCTGGTAAACTGAACATTCCTGCCGACGCCTGTTCTCTCATCTGTCCATCTATATTCCAACATCAGTGTATTTAGGGGATGTGGTCAAACCTCAAGCTGAAGATGATGTATGACACCATAAGCAATCCTCTGAGCGTTACTCCATGAAGTTTCAAACCATTATTCTGGCGAATAACGTAGAATTTTTCTGTGATGTATCAACGGGTAAGAAGAATTTTTGATTTGTTATATAATTTTAACCGTCCTGCCGTCAAAGGATCATTGGGCTTACACCAAACAAGATATATCTGACCCTCTTTGAAGGACACCATTCTTTGGGCTCGAACTTACATTCCTTGCCAGCGAGTTAAAGTTTGGAAAAATACTTCACCAAGTGACACACAGCATTGTGAATGCAAGATTTTCCCATATTTATAACAATTTAATTGGTCCTCTTCCACCTTCTCGTGGATCTCATTACCTTTTAACTGGCATCGATAGATTTTCACGTTGGACCGAAGCTGTTCCCCTCGTAGATATCACTGCTGAGAATGTAGCTAATGCTCTACTTTATCATTGGGTTACACGCTATGGTGTCCCAGATAGAGTTAGACATTTTGAGTCACAACTGTTCACAGAATTGACTAAGGCTCTAGGCATAGACCATATTAGAACAACCTTTTACCACTTCCAGGCAAATGGAAAAATATATAGGCGACATCGCTATTTGAAGTAGGAACCAGCCCAAGAGATTGGGTGTCTATTCTACCTCTCGTCCTTATGGGACTTCGGTCATATATAATTTCAGAAGTAAGTGCTTCATCAGCCGAACTCCTTTTTGGTACACCGATCAAGTTGCCAGCCAGTTTTTTTCAAGATGTCAAGCTAAATGCCGACACCCACACTATGTTATCTACTCTTCTTGACGAAGCCCGAATGCTTCGTCCAGTTCCATCAGTATATCATAACCAATTGAGGATCTTAGTTCACCCACAGCTTTCATCAACTACCCATGTTTTCTTAAGGCGTGATACTGCTAGGAAGCCTTTACAGCTCACGTATGATGGACCCTTTTTGGTGTTATCTAAATCAGAGAAAACATTAAAAAATGGATAACAAAATGTCTTGATAGATAACCTCAAACCAGAATTTCTTTTAGCAAAATCAATCGCGGAAACCAACGGAACTTACGTGTCTTCACTTTAGGATATATCAGTAACCTATCTTCAACCAGTGCCTGATGAAGACACAACCATCCAGCCTCGCCAAACAAGCTCTGGTCGCACCATCCACTTCTCTACTCGGTGTCTAACCTCTGTTACTGGGGAGGGAATATGTGTAAAGTTAAGTTGGTAGAACGTTAAAAAGTATTAAAGTTATAGCAAGTGCAGTAACAAGACGGGAGAACCTCAAAGTGTCACATTGTGAATGTTTTTGAATTGTTGTTAAGTTCATATATGTTCCTATATTCTGTATTAATAAATGAGCGTTCAAGTTGTTATTAGTTGATTTCATCATTTACTAAGATATACGACAACACGAACACCTTATATTTTACATTAAAATATTTATTACTTGCGTTTGTCCCACCAGACTAAAACTAATAGGTGTTTATTATTGACAATAGATTGATATGAGATGGTCAGGGATAGGGTCTGTAAAGATACACAAGTAAAAAATTTTTCCTTCTATTAGTCTGAACTACTATAAACTTAATTTATTGTAATGTATGTTTCCAGTTAGTTATTTTTCTCTGAATGAAAGTTGTTATCTTCTATGTTTTTCAGCCCTGAAATTCATGCCAATGTCAACTAAGTACCTTTGTTGACTCCACTCCTCTCTCCCCCCACCATCTCATATAAGCATTAGTGCACCAATGTGCAATCAAAACGAAAAATATAGGGTTAAACTTTAATAACAGTGACAGTATTTTCCACTGCCCATCCTTAGATTGGAGTGAAGCATTAAAGTTGTTCTGATACACACATGCCTTCCATTCCTAAGTAAAATGGAAACATCTTTAGAACATCATGTCTTCAAATTAGAATAAAAAGTAAACATAATTCTGAGAAATCCAGTCCAAATTTTACAACCAAAAACAGAAAGATTCCATATCCTTGGTACCTGACAATAGAATCATCTTGATATTTTTATTAAGTAGGGAATTAAAACACCATGCACAAAAACAGCTCATCAATGAAAAAAACTTCATAACTTTCTTATCACTAGTTTGATTTTTCTTTGTTGAGGTAATTTCATTGAGTATTGTATTGCCAGAGTAAATAATAGATGAAACAATGTATACTTTTTTTAATTATATGCAAATAATCTTTAGTTAAGATCATCACTCACTTTCTGCTGGATAAATCATTAAGATTTAAGTAGCTTTCCCTTCCCCTTTCCAGCACTACTGAGAACATTTTGGAAAAACTGTGTGTATGTCAGTGACAGACTTTCAGAGATTATAGATTAGAAACAAACAGATATTTACACTTTTACTATGATTTCTTAAATGTTAATTATGATTTGTAGCAAATGGAATTTCCCCAGAAAGAGGAGGGCCTCGGGTAAGGAACTCATGAAAATCACCTACATTTAATTTTTTTTTTCCAACAAATTATCAAAAAGAGTAGTGTGTAATAATTGAACATATTAAGATGAAATGAAAAGAAAAAATTGTTTCCCCATGAAGAGTTATTTTTACAAAACCATGTCAACACTGAGAGTGTTAATAGCTTAATCCATAACCATTCACCTTCAACTATATGTTTTTTATGGATAAAATGGAATTATAAACAATAGATGGGGTAAAAAAATAATACTCAATAATAATGGTTTCTAAAAATAAAAGAAATACAAAGTACAAAATGTATATAAATACATGTACGAAACTAAATTATATTTTTTTTTCATTTTTTTATTGATGCGAGACCACATAGGTACCTTGTTATTAAAAGTAATTGTTCATAATTAATAATATACAAATTCTGATCATTCTATATACACTGAAAATCATCAGACACTGCAATTAAAAAAAAAATTTTAAGAACTGCTAAAATTGTTCACAACTTAACTATACATTATCCAGAATTAAAAGAAAATGTTTAAATTTACCTTGAAAATTTTGAGCTTGAGTATAAGGAATCTATATTACTTCTTAATTGTATAACCCAATAAACCACTTTTATTTAACACTATTATAATTCATAGCATAATTACGACAATTATCAGAGTGATATGTCATGAAAAATGATGAAATACCAATTCACTAATGTAAGAAAAATAATTGTGTTATCTGTATTTTTTAGCATTTATATCAAAGTTGAAAGGCTTGCAAAAGCTCAATAATAAAATTCTTAATTTAACATAATAATTCAAAAATGTACACATATTAAACCCATTAATATATTTAACATACTCATCGCATACATAATTATAATAGTAACAAAGAAAAATATATATATTTAAATAATAAACACTTATAACATATTGTAAGGAATGGTAAGTCAATATTGAAGTCACAAAATAATGTTTTATACAGTATTCTGGATATATGTACACCCACATCCAGTAAATATATATTATTCTAGAAATATAAGTAAACCTCAAATTTTAATTCAATTGGAATTAACAAACAATATGAGCTGAATAGGGATTTCAAAATTAAAAATAATAATTACTTATAGGATGAGTGAGTATTAGTATTTAAGATAAAATACGATTAAAAAAATAATAAAATAAATAGATATTCAGTAAGAAATACACTTGGAAACACAAATAATAGTCATGTAGTTCAAATTTAAACAAAGAGGAAAAAAAATTGATTGTTTTGTTTAAAATATATCTTCCAGTAGATTAGAAAAAACAGTATTAGTTGTAAAATAATTTTATTTTCATGATTTGTAAATAAAAATTTAATGTAACAGTAATACAAACCTACTTTCAATGGGAGAAAGTTCGTAATAAAGTATACAAATGAAATGGAAGATTTATCATCCACACTTTCTCCCGATTTATTTTTTTTTAAATATTTGCAAAAGCAAATAATTAATCAAATTAAGAAAACAAACTTACTTTTTCTTACAAAAACATACACTTAGAAAATAGAAAAAAAAAATTATTAAAAACAAAGAATAACAAATTAAATTTGGATAAAATTATATAGTTTTAAAATCAAATAAGTATCTGTAAATAAAAATAGAGCAATAACACAAAGATCACTAAAATATTACTTAAGCTTACTCTTAAAAACATCAATTTGATTTTATATTTTAATTTTATATTTTAATTTTTTAGATTTGATTGTGAATTTTAGACAAAACTAAAAAGAACTACAGACCAATTACGTGCATTTTTTTTTTTCAAAAAGTCAGATTTAGTCAATATGAAGAATGGTCAAGAAAAAAAAGCTCAATTTTCAAAGGAAATTTTTATTCAGCAGCTCTGAATATATATCCACAAATAAAATTTAAAATCCATGTTTAAAAAAAAAAAACCAACAGTAATTTTAGAATTAAAGAAAAAAAAAAAATGAAAATCAGTAACATAATGGAAATTTCAATTCAAAAGAAACTTTAATTAGAAAGAAATATCTGTAATAAAATTGTCACAGCATTAAACTAATCAAAGTTCTGAATTAAAACAATAAACGTATTCAAAAATATAAGATAAAAAAAATTCTATAAATGTTATAAAGCTAAAACAAGGCACCCGGTATTTGTATTGTAGTTAAATGTAAAAGACATACAATATAATAACAAGAAAACTAAATGACTTTTTACAGTAATCAAAGGCCCAAAATGTAACATACACACTCATGTGTATGTGTAAATACATTTACTGTTTTTTTTTTCATTTTTCATGATAAAAAAAATAAATACAAATTAACTCTGTAAATTACTTCATGCTAAAAATATGATAGATGAATTAGGCTAGAATTTAATGTACAATGGTTATATTAACTTAAAATGATTAAGCCTAATAATAATATTTACATATTTATTTTGCGACAAATGAAATAAATCCATAAATATATATTTTATAAAAAATTTTGAGTTTCCTAACAATCACTTCAAAAATGATAAAAATAAATTAATTTTATTAATTTATAGGAAAATAATATACCTATAAGAACAAGTTCTAAGAAAAGAGATTTTGAACGATGTAAAGTAATGTGATATTAACAGGTATTTAGTTCACAAGTACTATGATTTAAAGGGTAGATCACTAGCAATAATAATATATCCAATACCCAAAAACAAAACAATTTCATTTAAAATAAAAAAAAAAAAAATAAATAGTAACGAGTCTTTGAAAATATTTCTTCTTATCAATTCACCTTGTAACAGCTTCCAAAACTTCACTCAATAATTTTCAGAACTTTTCCAATAGCAATGGTTTTGCCTGTGAAAATAAATATATAACTTTTTAAAATTATATGTGATGATAATTAGAATTGATGTTTTGGGGATACTGTGTTCCCCACTTTAGCATCATATAATTCAATTCACTTTTTAATCATATTTCAAGTGCCTAACTAACTAAATCTCATACCTCTCAAAATTTAATACTGGAGAAAAATGCTTTATTTAGCCATGCTGCCCAAATACATTGGGTTACAACATTACAAAGCATACCAATCAATCCATGATCGAACATATATACAATACATATATTTACATGATTAAAAAAAAAAATCTTTTTTTCCTAAAGAAAATATCCGTAATAAATCTAATTAATTAAATCAATAAAAAACAAAACAAAACAAAAAAACTTGCCTTCATCCCTAAGCGTAAACCTTCCCATTTGTGGAAAAAGTTTGAACTGTTCCATACAAATAACGCCAGCACATTCTATCCTCATGATGGCAACTTGGTCCTGTTTAACAAATCGAGGTCGTGATCTTGTTTTTTCCCCGGTCTTTTTATCTATCAGGCAGATCAAGGCCTTGACAGTTACTTCTTCAGCAACACAATGGATATGCATTACAGCTGAATAGCCAGCACATATGATGCTTTTATGCTCAAGTATTACAACCTGAAAAATATGACATATTCAATATAACCTTAACAAGCATATAAGCAAGTCAAAACATATTGCATAAACCTGTTACTAAGATGGATTTAGTTGTAACACTTGTAAGAATTTTGTTGCAGTTGAGCTCAGTAGTTTGAAGAGATTAGCTGTGTTCTACCTACTAAGCATTTACCCAGGATTTATAGTGTCCTAGGGCTTTATATTATGTTTTTATTGCAAATTGTTGGGTTTGGACACGTTTTAGCAGTGAAAAAAGTCTTTAAACTGTAATAAGTTACATGACAAGTATATGTAAGTTTAAGGTCAAAGAGATAAAAGAAGTTAACTATATTGTGTTTGGACTAAGTAAAGAAAAAGCTCCTAGGTCTCTTACCAATATATTATAAATAGGACTTATAGATCATACTTACACTGATCTGTTAGGAAATCTTGATTAAAATTCATTTCATTACTAATAAATATTTTACTAATGCAGTAGCATATGGATCAAGCTGTACTTAAGTGTACGAAGAGAGAAAAGAGATCTGAACTTGATATAATCTTATTCAACCAAGAAGTCACTTAATTATTGTCATGAATAAAAATATATATATATTTTTTATATTATTGTATTATTTAATTTAATTAGATAATAAGAAATTATAATCATAGTTCTATATAATGTGGTATTGGATTAAATATTTTTGAAATACAAAGTTTTACTGAATTGGATTACTATTGCATATTATATACAATTCATAAGAGACATAAGTGGAGTAAGAATATTTTATATGAGTACAAAAATAAATTACAATATTCAAAGGAAAAATAAAACCAGGCCATTAAAATTTATAATACACAAAATGATTTTAATTACTTATACTAAGTGAGTTAATACCTGAGCATCAAAAACACGTCCAGTTCGAGCAGGCGAACTGGGGTCACAAAGTACGAATCCTGGAGAAACATCTTCCTCTTCTACACCTTTCAGTTTCGCTTTAATATTTTCACCTGGACCTACTGAGGTTACTTCTTCATCATCAGACCAGAGCTGATCCACAACCACAGGTGTCTAAAAATATAATAACTAGCAACAAGTTCTTCTACATGTACAAGAACAAAACTTACTGTATAATTAAAAATAATGAAATGTCTTTTATGAAGCCAATAAATAAAAATTAAGACAAAAACAGCCAACAAAAAGTTATAAAGTAGTATTATAATAGGATTTGTGAATCATTACAATTTCACCCAGAAAGAATTTGTGGTAAGACAAGGAACTTGGTCGGTCAAGCAGGTTAACACATCTATTACAAACAGTGCTAGGGTTGCTAGACCAACCTCAAGAAGTAAACCTTCCCTTTTCCAAATATCCTCTTGGTTGCTTTCAATCACATTAGATTATACAGTACTTATTCAGTTCATGTTAGATTTGTAAAAATTTATAATATCTTCTTCTTATCTATCTATTTTATTAATATTTTAAATACATGTATTATGTATAATTATATTTTATTAGTTTATTACATATTTTTGAATTAAAACATTTTAACATGGATCTAAGAGTACTCCCCTCCACGTAGTACAGATTGCAAGTGCATTGCAGACAACGCTCTACCTCCACCTTACAATTGACAAGACCTATGATTCCCCAATCCTATGAAGTATATTAGAGATTAATTTAAAATGTAATAAAATAAATACAACTCACTCTGTTGGGCATGATAATCAAAGATTGACCTTTCTTCATTTCACCACTTTCAACTTTTCCCATGACTACAGTACCCATATCTTTATATTTTTCTACAACAGGCATAAGGAATGGACCATCCATTTTACGATTCAATGATGGCAAATTGTCTATAAAGGTTATAAAAGGCTCTCCTCTGAAAATTGAGAAAAATAATATAAGTACTTGCAAGATACAGACACTATACACATTAAAATAACAAAAATACAAAAAAGAACAATCACCTTGAGTGACTTTAACATTTTACACCACAAGTTCTAAATAGCCAAACTAATTACGATTTTTTTTTTTTTTTTACAATGATACTATAAATTGCTTTAATTTTTGCTCAGTTTACTATGGTTTTGCTAAAAACTAATTCTTTAAAAATAAAAATCTACTTTTGATTAATCATAAAGAAAATCCTGATATTCTAAACATTTTCTTTCCCTCCAATGAAAAAAATTTAATAATAAACAATACTCCATAAATAACCAAAAATCCAACCATACCTATACCATGGGCAAGTTTTAGGGTCTAATGCGTCCTTTAATCCAAGCCCAGTAAGTCCAGAGACAGGCATAAATGTAAGATCTTTTGCTGGGTTAAATCCAAGTTTTTTAAGATAAGGAAGTATTTTGTCTCTACATTCTATATACCTGTATGAAAACAAACCAATTTAAAAATAATAATCAAATTTATAACTGTAAAACAATTGTGAATTTAAAAGAATAGTGTTAGTACTAAGTTAGGCTAAGTGACTTATGTCCAAATGAAAAACACATAGTTATAAACAAAATCTTTCTTACATTATAAAAGTTCATTTTTTTAGTTACCATATTTAATGACCGAGTACCTTATTTATAGATATTTACAATCCTTGTTAAATAATAATAAAAAACAAAACAAAAATAAAAACACAAATCATCGGGTCAGAGGTTAAAGTGATTAAATGATGTCGAAGAAAATTGCACTTGATCACTTTTATCAACACATCACAAAATAACAGGGGGGAAAAAAACCATTAATTTTGCATGAATAATACCTTTCTTCAGACCATAAAACTGTTGGATCATCCATTTTATTAATAAGGACAACCATATGTTTTACACCAGCAGTTTTGGCTAACATAGCATGTTCTCTTGTTTGACCTCCACGGTCAAAACCAGTCTCAAATTCTCCTTTTCTTGCAGATATCACCTAAAATAAAACATCCATCTATGTATCATATCATAAAATAACTACCACTTTTTAAAAAAAGAAAATTGGTAGTTGAATATTCAAAATAATACTTTTTTTTTTGTTCACATTACAGACCATGAAATTTTTTTTGCCTTACATTATGATCTTTTTATCACTAATTACTGCTAGTGGATTTATCCGAGATATTTATCCTATTTCAATAGTGGAAAATGAATAAGTTTATTTACGACTTATGCATTTCATTTATATTGTCTTGTCTGATTGATTAGTATCCTGTGTTGTGTTATAACAGCCGATTTTATTCCCTTGTTCACATGCAAGAATTGAAATTCTTGCATGTGAACAAGGGAATAAAACCACCTTCATGCAATTGAAAAACAAAAAAAGAAGGAATATGGTCCCTCAAGCTCTGTCAGAGAAATATTAGTAACAACTATTTTCGATCTGTGCCTGGCTGCTTTTCAAACAGACAGAGCTATTCTAAACAGGATAATTACAGGATATAATAAAATACAAGAATGTGGAGAAAAGCAGAAAAAATCATCAAACAGTGGCAAAGTAAAAGAAAAAAGCCAGTTCTGACAGAAAAAATCTGGCTTAAAAAAAATCATCTTTTTGAGGTGAAACCCAGTGTTCTGTGACTGGTGGAGTAAGTAGACAGATTATGCGATGATAGATATACAATATGATTCTTTACAGGTCAGGCTCTAGTCTTGATTAACCAGAAAGGCGTATTTTCTTTCTCCCAAACAAACCTTCAGCAGTTGTTATGCACCATGACAAAGCAAACAAAAAAACTTGAGAACTTTATTAACTATCCAAGAAAACAAACTCCGGGAGGTTTCTCAAGCATTTCCCAGGACATTCTCCTATCTCGAACTATCTGTTTACCAGCAGATAACTCTTGATAGCACTGAACAATCATATAACTATAATTGTGAACAATATACAATACAAATAACCAATTCATTCATTACATTACATAGAAGTTCTTTAACATTAAAAAAAATGGTTTTATGTAAATTTTATCCTTGATATTTTTAATGAAATTCTGGTTTCCGAATAGTAATAATAATTCCAACTGAAAACTTATATTTTTCGTTAATTTCTCCATAGTATAATTGTTTTCTCGAAATACTTACTAAAACAGCAAGATCTGCTTGTGCAGCACCACCAATCATGTTAGGTACAAAACTTTTATGACCAGGAGCATCAAGTATAGTAAAATGTTTCTTATCTGTTTCAAAATAAGCTCTACCAACTTCAACAGTTTTTCCTTTTTCACGTTCTAGATAAAAAAACAAATAAAAGCAAAATAAGAAACAGTAAATTAAAACAAAGAGAATGGATATTTAAGGCAAAAGATAACAAATTAATTACATAAGTCAGAAGGAAAAAAAATTAAAAGGTTAATAATGATTCTTGTAAATTTTTACAAGGTGAATATGGAATACCTTTAAAAATTCATCACAATATAATACATCAACTAATTCTTATCTTCTTTTTATAATACATGAGGCAGAATAAAAGGGTTTATAACATACCAGCAGGAAAAAGGGTAATGCTACAAACACTTCTCTCTCTTTTTTTTAAACAAAAATGAGTATGAGATTCTATTAAGGGTACTGAGTTCTAATTTTAGGGAATACCAGATTATGAGGACAAAAGCCAGTAAAATGTATGACAGCATTTAAAGCTCAATAATATAAAATTATTCTAATTAAATTTATGAGGGAGCTACTAACCAGAGCAACACAGTTACTAGTTTAGAATCATTATGCGATTCAACAGAAAACTATACTCTTTTAAAGCATGACTCCCGAGGTCTATTATTTGATTTCATCTATTAAAAAAGACATTTTTAAAAGCCCAACTAGAGTTCAAATTCACAAGGAAAATTACTCTTAAAAAAACTCTTCTCCTCAAATACTAATCATGAAATGAGAAGTAGGCGAAAGCTAAAGCCTTCTGAAGCTCAGAACTTGTTGGGAAATCTGATTTTGAAAAATAATATAGCTTCTATTTCTAGCTATTACCCACCAATGTACTCAGAATTCCACAATTTGAATTAATGAATGCCACGCAACTATTAAACAATTGGAACTTATTAATGAAGCAACCCCTAAAATGGAAGATGCCTCAAGAGAAATTCAGATGAAGCTACAAGATTTTTCATGAACAAATTCAGGGTCTACAGACATAAACTGATTGTTGACGTCATTAGTGCAAAGGAAATTGAATGGAACCCTTTAGAAAATTAGTATAAGGTCCAATAATTTTATGTCTAAAAATTTAAAAATGCACAAGTTTCCAAATGTTTTCTATGATGAATAGTAGATTGTTTTTAAAAAACAAATTCGGCATTTTCAATTTCATAGAAACCCTAGTCATACTAATTAGTAAAAAGAGAAATTTTAGGATTCAAACAAAATAAAATTATTACCAGTATGAAATAAATTTAAAAAAAAAATTAATTCATCACCATCTAATTAGACTAATTAATAACACCAAAAGTAAAGGATATTTTGAACTACCAACACACAATGAAAAACATCATTCGATAAACGAGTTTAGAAAACATCAAAATTTTTGCATTGAAGAATATTTTAAATATTCCACTCTAAATACCACCTTGTTTAATTTTCCTAAACCTTAAATTGTGATGGCTTTCAGAGGTTTAAAAATTGGGATTTCCAATCCAAACGTTTTTCTATAGGAATTAATAATCATTAAATTCATTTTTTTTTTTTCAAATTCATATGTTTATAACTTAATAACTTCAACCACTTCTGTCTTAAATTGTAAATTCTCTATCTTGAAAAACAAAAAAAATCCAGAGATATAGCAACTCAACACACAAAATTCCAAATAAAACTTCAGACAACTTTTAGGCAGATTTGAAGATGTACACAGTTGTGAGGACGAATAAAGAGAAAAAAAAATTTTTTCAATATTTTATTTTATTTTTCAGGAAATTCCATGACTTACAGATGAGTTTCAAGAAAATCATCTAATATTCTAGGATAATGAAATTCCTTAATTTTCTCGGTTTTCCCTGTCTGTTGACTCCATGAAAATAGCTAAGAATTTTCACAGAATTAGAAGAAATAAAATGATTATCAACCTTTAAATCATGCAAACCCATCATAAACCCAGTTCACAAAAATAAATGGAACCACCTCAAACATGAAACTAAAAATGATCAGGATGAATGGGCGTATTCTAAATATCAGGGATACGTGGAAAATTTAGACCCAAAGGATCATTCATTATGGAAGGCTACACAACGTCTATTGGATAAACGTGAAAAAATTCCAAGCCTAGTAGACAATGATGAATTCATCACCAGTGATGCCAAAAAAGCTGAAGTGTTCACTAGTTTCTTTGAGAAAACATTCTCCGACACAGAAATAAGTCCGAATTTAGTCACTGATGAAATAGACAAGAATCTAAATCTACCCCTTGCAACAGTTCAGCTCCCACCTAAATTCACGTCCCCAAAAGAAATCTAGGACCTGAAAAGCTCAAGGTAAAGAAAAGTCCTGACCATGATTCCCACTTATAGCAATCAAAATGTTACCCAGGAAAGCTGTCGTTTTTATCACGTCAATTTTTAACAGTTGCCTTCATACTGGATACTTTCCGGATACATAAAAGAAAGCCGAACTCATAGTAATTCACAAGTCTGGGAAGAACGCTAAACAAATCAGCAGCTATAGACCTATCAGTTAATTACCCATTTTTGAAAAATTACTTAGTTCTTGGATTTCCAACCAGCATTCAATAAGGTCTGGCATCGAGGTCTCCTATAGTAACTCCAAAATACCTATACAATATTTTGAGCTCATTCCCTAATGGTAGAACATTTTCTGTTAAAATTAATAAAGAAAATTCAACCCTTAGCCAAATCCATGCTGTTACTCCACAAGGTTCAGTCCTTTCTCCCATTTTGTTCAACTTCTACCTTCACGACATCGTCCAGTTCACGCACACCTCCATAAGCTATGTTCACTGACGATACAGCTGTGTTCTCTCAATATGATGACATAATAATTGCTAGAAACACTTTGCAAAGTCACTTTAATGATCTAAAACAATATTTCACTAAATGGATGATTAGCTTGAACATTGAAAAATGTAATTCAAAAGTTTTTACACTTCGACGCCCACCAGAACTAATCCTCAAAGGTAAAAATGTTAAATGAAATCCTGTCAGTGAAACAGTAAGATACCTGAGAGTTCACCAAGATTGCTACCTTACCTAGAATCACCATATCAACATCAAATTAACTCAAACCTACACAAGGTTAGAAATGCTATATCCTATCCTAAACAGAAATTCCAAACTAAAACCAGAAACAACTGTTCTTTTATTTAAAACAATTTTCAGGCCACTGCTGATGTACGGCTGTGAAGTCTGGGGAGCGGCATCCTTTACAAAAAAGAAAATCTACAATCTTTTCATAATAAAGTTGTAAGAACCACAGTTAATGCTCCTTACTCTTAGTTTTTTTTCTTTTTTCTACTTTTTCTTAGTTCATAAGAAATAGCCAATTGCATTGGGAATTACATATGGAGTCAATAGAGGATTACATCAAAAAACAGTTCATGAAGTTCCACTTCCAGTTGCCGACAGTTAAAGGAGCAGTGACCTACAACCTGGGACACCCAACCTCAATCTGAAGACTGAAGTCCAGGCTGCTGCTGGACATTCTGTTATAAATTCTATATTTATTAATTCATAGTCCCACTACCTCTATTTTACTTATTATTATTTTTTTTTTCTCTCATCCCTTTTTCAAATTAAATTGTTTCTTTTTTAATATTAGAGGGCACTTGTTTATTTCGTTAAGTGTACCAATATCATTATTTTTTGTTATTAATTTTACTTTTCTCTTTTATTAAGAAGCATTATTCTTATCTATTTATTTTTTCTTTTAATTATAACATTGTATATCGTTAGGGGTGTCTTTTGTACAAGATAATCAACTGTTAAAAAAAATAAAATATAATGTAACAGTTATATCAACCATGTAAGGCCCACCAGGCCCATCTGGTATAAAATAAACCTATAAATCATTACTTTTTATTTAGAAGAAACTTTGGTTTCCTTACCTTCTTGATTAGTATCAAGAGCCCATGAAAGGTACCATGATTCTCGGCTTCTTTCTTTAGCCTCTCTTTCATATTTTTCCAACGTTCTTTTATCAACCATCCCAGTGAGGGCCATTATTTGACCACCAATAGTTGACTTGCCAGCATCTGATAAACAAACAAAAAATACAATATTAGAAAATGATATGAGTGAGAGGTCATCTATGAATAAATAATTGTTCCGATGAGCTCAGCCAGGATTAGCAACACATGTAACCAGGTCACAAAAAATTAGTAAAGATACATTAAACATTAAAAGACGCATATAACAATAGAAGAGGTATATTTTCTATAAATATAGATTTAACTTCTTACTAACTAATTCACGATTATTGAAAAAAAAAAACTTTATTCAATATTTTTTCATAAGAATTATTACTTAATGAATTATAGCTGCCACCAATAGTGCTTATACATTAAATAGATAAAGTAAAATAATAAATAGTACAATATTTTTGTACCAACTAAACAGATTAAATGAAAGGGTAAAATGAAACATGTTATAAATGGTAAGTTCCCAATATCAACAATTCCAATAATGTCCGAAGACACTATGTGTGAAATGTCTCGAGAAAAATTGAAGGTGGTCAAGAAGTGGCTTTTGTTCCACAATCAGAAACTATAGCATCCTTAGGATTTTAGATGATAAAGGTCAGAGACTTATAAAATTCTAATGCGTTGATCATGGGAAGTTGTCTTTCTATAGAAAAAAAAATACAAAATGTATTAAGTTCAAATTAATTGCATAACTAAGATAGGTACTCAGGTACTCCTAAACATACGTGTCTTAGATGTTTACACAACTATATATATTTATGTATTTTAATTTTGTGTACCATGTTTAATCAGCTTATGAAAGCCATAAGAACTCAAGAGACATTGAACAGTTAGTAAACAGATAATTTCTATACAGTTTATGTCCTAGTGTTAAATAGGTAACATAATTCCAGAAGGGTTGAAAATCAGGTATATGATACACCATAATGGTAGACAATGCTCAGACTTATAAAAGAAATGAGAGAATAATCATTTTAAAGAAATAGACCACTGATCCAATCAAATCAAGCTTATTCTGTGAAGAGTAAACAAAAGATAAAGTAAAAGGTGAGAACTGTAAGTAGAAAAAAACACACTGAAGGTCGAAGAGTATAAAAGAAGTCTGGTAACCAGACTCCCTTTGATTTATTTTTCTTATTTATTGATATATTTTTGATTTATCTTTCGAATTTATACGTTTAGAAGCATGGTGCCATGCTTCTGAACATATAAATTTAAGGTACAACTATTTTATAAATATCTGATCTGACCACTCACACGACTTTCCCTATCACATTAGGTGCCTAAACCTAAGAAAATAATAGACTGCTTTGATAGTATTGGTCTGATCAATATTTTGCACTAATTATATTTTAATTTACATTTTCGGAAAATTTAATCATCAATAACCATTTGGAACGACACCAGAGATGTATAGGTTTCGAATTATTCCAAAAATTAATAAATCATTCAAAAACCTGAGAAAAACAAGGGAAGCCAACTTCAATACCTAGTATTTTTACTGAAGCTGTTGAATTTAAACAATTTTAATCTTTTTGTTTGGTGGATAATTTAATTAACTTTCAAATGCAGATATAAAAATAAAAAAATTGCTAAGTGGTGGTGGTGGTCTCTAAAAAAAAAAAAAAATAAAATAAAAATAAACCATAGAAAACTGCACATTGAAAATTTTACCTGATTAAAATACTATCCCTACCTAAGGCAGTAAGGAAAGTAAAACAAATTAGAACAAAGCCATATGTATCTCTGTTAACAATAATCCGATTTGAATGTATTTTTAATTTTTTTTGTAGGTAATTTTATCACCTATCAAACAGAGATCCAAATATTTTACCATAAAAAAATCTTTCCTGAGCAAATTGCAAATAAAATTTTCTTTTTTTATAACTTTTTCTTAAGGATGTTACACGAAAAGTTAAGGGACATAATTTGGAAGACTTAAAACATATTTCAACAAAATTTTAAGTCATTTTAGGCATGAGAAAAACAAGTTTTTCAGTTCTTGGACACAATGCGTCAATTTGGTGCAGGCATTAGGGGTCAAAATTCAACAAAACAAAAAAAGAAGCATCAAAATCAGCCCATCTATTCAAGAGATAATCGTAGAGCATATATACACACAAAGCAATGGTTAAACGTACATTTTTTAGACTCAGGAGTATCAAAAACAGGTAATCTGTTGAACACTGCACATCGAAAATCTGACCAGTTAGAAAACTCTTTTTACCTAGGTGGTAAGGAAAGTAAAGATTAGTATAAATGTATTTTAAAATTAAATATTATCAATAAAAGTTTCGACTTTGTAATACAATATTTATTTTTAAAAAAAATTATATATACACAAAATGATTTACGAATTGGATAATGAAGGTCCTAAATCCAAATGAAAAAGGATGATATGAAACTTTAAAATTAAATTATATGTAAGGAGAAATAGAAATACAAATACAGTCAAATAAGATTGAGTACATTGGGCATAGCAGCTAGCCTACAAAACATCCAGATTATCAGTTTCTGAAAGGTTAAGATAGACTTTTGCTGCTATGGCCCTAAGTAGAGGCTGGCAGTTGATTACTGCTTTGAGGATATGAACAGGCCATATTTTGTTGGCACTACTTGGCAGTGAGGGCATATCTCTCCACTGCAGAGTATCGGTCTCTTCTAAAACAGTATGAGAATCAGCAGTTCTAGGCTTATCATGTCGAAAAGAAGTTTTGAAGATGACAGTCGCTTTGCAATGGTTATAATGTTTACTCAATTTATTTTTTTAAGAGTCTGATAAATTAAATGTAAAATCTAAATAAAACAATATCCAATCAATTTTATGATATAGAAATAACAGATCATAATACTATTAGATGTCATATAAATAATAAAAAAAAAAAATTATTTTTTCATTGGTTGATTACAAAGGTTCTTGAAACCAACAAACCAAAATACTACTTCAAGAGAATTAAATATAAATCTAATTAACATTAAATAAATAAAATTCATCCTGAATAAATACTAAAGTTGAATAAATTATTCAAAACTTTTTTTAATCAAAGAACTAATTAGTAAATCATTTATTATCTTCATCTAAGATAATTAGTATGATCACATATTATCTTCAGAAAAACAATTACCACTCATACATACTAAAATATCAAGTGTTCTTATTTTTAAATATCCAATTCCTGATTATCAAAAATATATCATATATTTTTTTAAAAATATTTCAACAGTACAATTTGATGAACCATGAAAACTTTGCTTCCTTACTAACGAAGGAAGAGAAGCTTTGTATTCATTCACCAAATTATAACATTTTGTTTTCTACTCAACACATTTCTATCCCATTTAATGTTTTGAATATAAAAAATAAATAAATAAATAAAAAAGATAGGAGTCAAATCGATGTAATATAAATAATAATTGCTATTGTTAATCAAATTTTGATTGGAAATTGCAGGGACTGTGCTAGTTCGTACCTAAATGGTCCCATATCAATTTTATTTTATTCTATCCAAAAATCCACTCACAAATGTGCAAATGCATTTTCCTTGGCACAGCAATATTTTTCAAAAAAGGGTTATCCAATTTGGCTCAAATTTAAAGATAATGTAGAAATATAGAATTAGTTTTATCACATTCCATTCATCACTGTCAATTAACAACTTAGCACCAGGTTAAGGTGCACTAAAACAACCAATTAAGAAGAATGTAACAAGCTTTGGTTCTAAATAACATAACACATAATGCCATTCAGTGAGTGATGAAATAGGTTAGGCTAGCACTAAAAAAAAATTATGCAGGACTCCAGGGTCCTATCATTGGAAAAATGTAAGGGTATATTTTACTGACGATTACATTTTTTTTTTTACTAAACGGAAAACTGAGAAAAACCATTTAGTAAAATTTTCAAGTATTTTTTGCTAAGACAAATGAATGAATAGTCGAATTAATCTTGAAGAAACATACTGTATTCATTTATTACAATGGAGTTGCAAATGTAATCACTACGCAGTACTTTACAGGGTAACAGAAAAAATAATCAGTCACTTAATCACACAGGAATTTTTATTTATGAAAATTATAATTAACCAAAGAAATTATTACTTTTTATGTTTAAGAAAAACTATCATTATAATGAATTCCAATTCATATGTTAAGCAAACACATTGTTTACTGATAAAAAGAATGATTCAGACACTGATAAAAAGAACCAGTAGGTTCAGGAATTAAAGGAATTTTTTGTCAGTTCATCACTTTCCTTTTATAAGATTAAGATATAAAATTTAACTAATGATTGTTCACAATTCATTATGAATAATTTAGCAGAGAAACCTCAGTTGAAAGAATTATTTCTGATCTCACTAAAAGCCATGAGAGGAGTGTGAAACAAATTGATTGTTGATAAACTGATTAATCCTACAAATGACTAAACCTAAAAACCTTGAAGGTGAACATTGAAAGATTTCTTATAAAATTAGCTATTAAGAAAATATTAACTTAAAAACATAACAAAACCAAACAAAAAATTTATTTTTAAAAATTTGTGTATATGCGAGAAAAATTGCTAACAAATTTATAAGATCAAAACAGGCTTCGAATATTAAGATTAGAACTAGAAATATTTCCCCTACATAATAATTAACTTTGGATTTGCCTAAAAATCCACTTAATCTTCTAAATTTATCAATGTACAACAAAATTTCAACTATTCGCAGGATTTTGACAGGTAATTATTTTTATTCATAAAACATGAACCTTTCACTTGTGCTTTCAATACTATATCAATCTATTCAATGAAGGTTTTGGATAGGCACAGTCATAATGATAATCCTAATTCTCCTAACATGTTTGATAACAGTTTCATTTCCATATATATTTATTGGGCACCAAGATGTTACTTTGATGCAGACGCTCAGGCCTTACCAGCATGGTTAAATACATATTAATATATGTAGCCTGCAGAATCAGCTATTAGTTCAATTTTTTTTTTACTTTTTAAGAAGGAGTTTTGAAGTTTGATAAGTTATACATTCCCTTTATTTCAATGCTGATTGAAAATCATTTTTCTTGTAGGCTCGAAATAATATTTTTTGGGGGGAGTTTTTGATTCAGGGAATGCTTATCTCAATTCATACAATATGTGTACAAGGATTTATAGAAAAAATGTTAGTCCTCAGAGTCAAAAATCTTTACTGTCCAATTAATAAAAATATATAAGTTTCTCCCATAGATTTCATTTACACACAAATAATAAAATTTATTTTAAAAAAAAATTTATTGCCAAATCTTGGAATATAGGTGATTGCATGATTACCTAATAATAATTTGTAATTAAAGATATAAAAATAAAATTGTTTTGGGTAAATTATGGCTGAAAAATTGATTGTAACCTAAATTATTAAACGATACTAATACATTTTTTGCCTAAATTGGATGAAGTTTCTCCCATTCACCCAACATTTAAAATTAGAAAAAAAAAAAACAATAATAAACCTTTTAACATGGAATATTACTGCCGTAAAGCATCAATTTAAAATGGTGAAATCAAATTTTTATCAAATCTACCTTGAGGCATATATTTGGTAATATATTTGTATTAAGGATGTAATTAAAACATGTAATTTAACGAAGAAATGTGTTTACAAAGGCGTTGGCCATTTCAAAAAGGAATATATATTATTATCTCGTTATACATAAAAAACCAAATTCCTAAATATTTGTTCTACGTTTATATTGTATTTCATACAGGAAGGAAGAGCCTGATCACAAACCAATTCTGGTACAATGAAGCTAATAAACATATATATGAAAAATGGAAAACTTGAAAAAATAAAACTCTGACTTTATTTAAGTGTGAAATTTCTAAAAAAATTCTCTTCTACAGGATATCATGCAAAATAATTTGAAGAAATTCCCTAGGTTTTCGATATTTTCTGACCAAAAATAGCACAATTTATTTAATCCTGTAATAATGGTTACCTTATTAAGGAATTTTGAATAAGTGTGTTATTTATTGAACACTGACAAAGACAAATCATAATACAATGGTTAATTATTTCCAAAATAATTTCTGAAGACTGACGATAATAAACACACCAAAATGACAAAAAAAAAACTATCAATATAGAATATTTGTTAAGGCTTTAGTATAATGATTCCATGATAACTGAGACATGAGCAAACAAAACCTTTAAAGTTGTCATTATGCATGGAGATTTTTCATGCTTCAATGGCTAGGAAGAGAAAGTGGTACATAAGCATTTTGATTTATCAAAAGATAGCAAGTAAATATGCACAATTCAGGCTAATTAGATTTTTTTATAAACCAAAATATTATTTAACCACAGAATACTAAAGCAATGAAGCATTAAGAGAAACAATGAAATTAGTAAGCCTGTTGAAGATTCCAAATACTAAACTCAAGATTATTCGTTACATCAGCATGAAGACAAGAGCAAATATCCTTCCACAGAAAATAACTAAATTAAGGTTCATATATTAAGAAGAGTACACTCATGTACACCTTCCTTACTTAAGCTAATGAGGAGAAAGAACCAGATAAGACATAAAACTACATGGTTGCAAAATAAATCTACACGATTGTTTTTTAGAACTTTTAAAAAAAATATTTTAAAGAATTTACAGAATAACTCCTTTAGTACTCAATAGGGAATTAAATAGCCACTGAACCATCTCAAGGGAAATTTTATTGCTTCTAGATAAGAATTAATTAGAGATTGCAGTCTAAGTCTAAGGATAAAAGGAAAACATTTTCAAGATTAATGAAAGAATCGTGACCTGAAATGATTACATAAGAATACCTGTATTCAATTTTTTTGTTGAAAATTTGAAATAATGATAATTTAAATAAAAAATTTGCATAAATAAAAGCTGGTACAGTAGAACCCATGCTAACCAGTCATGCATTAATTTCAAATCCGAATGTATTTTTGATATTAAAACATTAATTGTGACCTTATTACTATGAGCTCTATCTTTCGCAAATAAAATAATGCACTAAGAATAAATAAACAAATAAAATATTTAAAAATTCACTGAATTAAATAAAAACAAAACTAAAGATAAATATTTAAAAAATAAAAATAATAGTTTATTCTTTCCAAAAATTATCAAAATTAAAAAATGAAGCAATAAAAACAAAAGAAAAGCTCTATATTTATGAAAAAATAAAGGAAATTTAAACTGCATTAAGCAAACACCGTGATTGGTGCTCACCAACATGGCCGATGATAACAACATTAACATGCTCCTTTTTAGAACGAGTTTCTTCAGGCCTCGGTGGTTTTTTTTTAGGCTTGGCCTCAATTATTTCATCATCTTCTTCACCAACTCCTGAAGCACCAGAAGGAGGGTCAGAATCAAGTGCAGCAGCCTCCCATGAGTCTACTGGAGGTGGTGTTTCTCCTCCGCCACTCTCTTCCCCACCTGTAACATAGTATGAAAGATTAACATACATGGCTAGGATTATGAAAAATTATAAAAAGAAGTTCAATAAACTTCATTAAAAACAATTTTGAAATATATGAGCAACATTAATTGTAAACATAAACTGTAAAAGAATTCTAAAATACATACAAAATTAGCTGATATTTTTTTAAATAATACAGATAGAGCCAATGAACAACAAATTACAATACTTGATAAAATACATGAATAAGAATACCACTACTCCAAATCTACTCATCTACATTTAATAAACAACAAAAAATGATATATAACAGGGATTATTAAAAAATTAACACTTGTATTATAATTTGAACATGCCAACATATGAACTAAAATTAATTAATTATAAACAAACTACCTAATTATTATTATTAATAAATAAGAGTACAAAATAAAAACTTTGACATCTCAATAACAATTAAATATACAAATATCTGTTGGTGCTCAAAGTGTGCTAGTTAAACTCACTTTGAAGTACTCTATAATATCTTCATAGGAAACCATGATATTTGCCAAAATAAAGATTACCTAATAAAAATTTTGTTTTTTGAAAAATTAATCTTGAGTACCATTAAATATATATTTTGATTTAGAAGGAGCAGAGGATAAATTGCGATAACTACTGAAGAATCTCACTCCTTCCTGCATTCGCTATACCTTATTCACATACATTTATTCAGAAAAACATTTATGTTAAAATTAACTAGCCAAGTCATGTAATTCGCCCAGAAAATTATCAGACTACCTTGTTTTTAGGGGGTTGCATTAAACTATTGATCATATCTTTCCATTGCGACAAATATTACAGAAAACATTAGAATACGTCAGTATAGACCATCAGCTTAATATCAATTTCAAAAAAGCTTAAGATGTTATTGACCACCAAAAGCTGTATAATATTTTAATTGAGCAGAAAATATCACAGAAATTTGTACAATCTAGTTAGGTTATTCATAATTGATACAACTTTAAACAAAGTTTGAACCAGTAATTATTAGAAATGAGATTTCGTGTTTTTAAATTTTTTTTTTTTACAATTTCTCTAAACTTATTGATTATGGTTTCTATGAAAATTTTTCATAAGTGTTTATTTTAGGCCACATCTATTGGCAAAAAGGACCAATAGGCCCATTTGCCGGACTTGTTCCCCCCATCATTACCATTAGACAACATTTCGTTTTATTTTACATATCTTTAAATATTTCACCATTTATACATAAGATACTTACAAGTACAATTTAAATCAATCCTAATCACATGAAATTTTTTATTTAACCAAAAGAAATTTTTTGTAATTAGAAAAAAAAAAAAACAACAAATAAAAATTATAATACAAATAATTCTTAAATATTTTCTAGGAAGCCTTAACTAAACATGTGATGCTATAAAAATTAAGAATTTTAAGTTAATCTGAGCTCCTTTATTTTTTTGTGAGTTTAATGATTTCATTCAACCTGTCGGTCTTTAAGCAGTCGAAATAAAGTTCCAGTTCTGACATAAACAGATTTATGTTTAAAAATAAGCACATATTCTGTTAACAGTTAGGGTTAGAGTTAACCAGAGATTCTAGAAGGCTACACAAAGTCAAATTACGTGAAATGCACCCGGTGAATATAATTAAGATGATAGCATTGTGGCGAATAAAATAAGAGTGTAAAGTTGTAGGTCTTAGTAATAAACAAATCCCTAAACAATAAATAAGCACTGAGCCGAATGTAAACACCCAAGGAGTAGATCGAAACTTCGTGGGAGAATTGCATTAAGGCAGATTTGGGTTTGAACAGCAGTCATTGGACAAATGTGACATGCAGCTTTGCCAAATCTTTTATTTTTAGATTAAATGTAAAATTTTGGCACATTTATTCTATTTAAAAAAATTTAATAAATGTTTGTAATGTGGTATGTAGTTTTCAAGAAATTGAGCCTCGAATAAAAAATGTAACCATTTTACATCTCCAAACCTAAGTAAGAATTAAGTCAAATTTTTATCATGTGCACTTAATTAACAATCTTCAGACAATTAGCTGTTCCGTCATTGATAGTAAAAAAATTATTTTAGATGATACAAAAATCAACCACATTGGAATACTTAGGTTTTATTGTAAAAGTAAACTGTTGCTGCCTTGCAAATGGTAATAGATGTCAAAATAATATATTTTTCCATAAGTATTACAACAATCAAATAATGGTAAGAAAATGTCTAAAAAACTTCTCTGATCATAGAAGGATTTAAAAAACTTTTGTGAGCTAGTACATGTGTTACAATGAAATCCTTACTAAGTTGCTATGCACTTCAGAGAAACATTTTTAACGATTTTAAATATCTTTACATCTTTATATCACCAACAGATTGGATAATTAGTGTTAAATAATCATAATTGAGTTATTTATTGTTGCACTATAAAAAAAATTTACGAAGTTAATTAATTGAAATGGATTTTAAGAGCCATTTTTAATGACAAAATTAAAAGAAATTTCTCCATAAAAAAAATATTATTTCTATATGAAAAGAAATGCTGTTTCTAAAAAAAAAAAAAATAACTACAGTGATGACACTCCTTAGCTTTTACGGATAAATTAAAAAACAAAGTGAAGGTAAAAAGCCATAACCTACATGTAAGTTGAAGTGAATAAGTACTGTATGGACTTCAGATATCGATTATTGCTGATTCAAGTAAGCACTGACAATCAAGTCGGTCTATTTATATAACTAATAATGTCTTCTTATCCCTTTACCAACAGTACCAAAATTATGTGCAGAAATAATAATTTTAGTAACATTAAAAAGATTTGACTACCAGCTTATTGAAAGATATTGTATGTTTAGTAAATGTAGTTCAATGATGTAATTTTATTACACACAAATATTATTTAAATAATATGTACTTAATTAATGTGTATTTACTATATACATATCATCAAGTACAATAATGAAACATTCAGTTTCTCACAATGAGTGAAAAGTAATTCACTTCATTCTCACTGGCTCTAATATATACACACCAATACACTAGTAACACAAATCAAAAACCAAGCTGTATGAAATAATAGATTATGTCTGATATTTTTTAAGAAGTTCATTTCATTTAAATTGTTGAATAAGACCCTTTTGTTATCTGTTCAACTTCTTATTATAACTAATTTTTGAAATTAATTATCTACTTAGCAAATAAAAGTGATCACCATTAGCTGAAATAATAACAATCTTTATAAATACCTGGTGGTATAGTACATCCAAGACGAGTTTACCTGTGAGAACTAGAGCACTCTCTACCCTAGCTCCTTTTCCCATGCACACCATAACACCTAGCGGAAAGGGAACTCGCACACTCCCTACCCTAGCTCCTTCTCTCATCCACACCATAACAAACACATCCTACTGGGAACAAACCAAGAGGCGGTCCGGAACTTGATAACGCCCAACCAGATTTGGGATTGGGTAGATACTTGGAACGAATTTCTTCCCAATTCTTGTACTTTTAAGTTATGAATACTGGAGGCTACTTATTTCTTTAGGTTATCCTTTATCTTGGGACTGTTTCTTATAGATTCTTGTTTTACTTTGAAGACAAATTTGCTATTTAAGAGTGCACTATCTTCCAAAAAGTCATTTTTGAGTTTCGATAATCATTGTTTTCAGAAAAGAAAAACTGCCTCTTTTAAAATTTAAATTTGTTGTGAAACAGGTAGTGCAACAATTTTATTGTTTTAAAATGCAGTATATTTGGTCCCAGAATGGGATTAACTTATGATAAATACAGTAAGTAATTTATGACTTTTTATTACAGAGAAAACATGGATTGGACCACTCTCAGCCCCTGTTTTCATGAATTTAAATACATTCATAATTACATTATTGGTTTGAGAGTGGATAGTTTTCCCTCTACTCATTTTACTTGGAATGGCAAATTTATAATCTTGCAATATTAATAAAAAAAAAAGTTTTGAAAAACTGATACAAGGAATTTTTATTGGTAAAGTTACAAAAGTAGGTCAAGCAGAGGAAAGGAAGTCCAGTCAAATGAGTAGGTGTGCTCCAACAACCACTTGACTATCCAGAACTACAGTGTGCAGTACAGGATTTGGGAGGGAAAAACACATACTACGCATGCTCTGCAAAGCACTATACACAGTTTTCAGAGGTAATTCATGAATTGAAAAGCTCTTACCATAACCAAGGTCTCTTTCTGCTATTAATAAACTTTATATTAGAGGTGGATCATAGCAATCACACAACTTTAAACATTTCACCCTACTTGAAATTAATCCTCACACTCATTTCAAAACAGATATAATTGACTGCAGTATTACTTTCCTGTACTAATATTCCAAATGAGCCTATCAGCTGCTGATAGATTAAATCAAATTTTTAAAAGTTTCCGGAAAGAGATTTTTAAAAATATTTCTTCTTACAAAATTTATACATTTCTCTTTCGCAAAAGTATGGTAGAAATATATATAACAGTTTACTAAAATTACATTCTGCTCTAAGCCAATTATTCAATACTCAATCATTATAGAATCAATACCAAATTTACTAAGAATGATTCATTCTTCTTATAATATTAAGTTCATTTTAAAATGTTTTCATAGTATATATATTTAATATCCTCATCACTAATAATAATGTGAGATGGTTAATTATTTTGATGGCACTTTAGGGGCAGTAATTCTGAAAATTTAGCATTTAAACTCTTTTAAATTATAACAATGAGAATAAGATCTATCTGACATTAAAAACGATTTTATTGTACATAGATATACAGAGCTGAACCAATATCATTACTTTTTGAAGAAAAAGATGAAACATCATAAAATAAAAGGTAAGTGACTCCCAGTAATTCAATTTTAGGGAATAAGTTACTTCAACATCCTAGACATACATCTCTCTTATATAGGCAATTTCAATTTCATATGACTTTTCTCAGATAGACTGTTCAAAAATATACAAACAATCTTATTAGGAGACCTGATTTTAGGTGCTTAGGAGACCTCAAAATGAGAGTACTTCCATCAATAACTTGAACTTAAAATTTGGCCAGAAAAATGATTATGACCTAAAAGATGAAGTCCCTACTGAATATCTTTAGATGAAAGTAGAGTGATTAAAATTAGCAAGTTCAATGAAATAACGTAAGGAAATTGAAAACATAATCTATCAGCTATATGTGCTTTGTTTTTGATTGCTGTGTTTCAGGTCAGAAGCCTATATTTGTAGATATTCTACATAGATATTAAGAAACCTACCAAATTTAAAGAATAAAGGGTTCAAGAAAAAATATTTAAACAAAAAATATAAAAATTCAAGGCACAAATCTACTGAAGTATTAACTACTTTAAAAAATTTAAGCATAATAAGAATTCATATGCCAGATAATAAACTAAATAAAAGTTAAACAACATTAAAGCTCCAAATGTAAAGTCAAATTAAAAACAACTTCATTAAAAATCAAAACAAAAACTGTTAAGGAATAATTGAAAAAAAAAAAAAAAAACACACAGTATAACAAATGAAAACTAAACTGTTTTAAAACACTCATCAAGGCATAATTCAGAAAGACACAAATACCTTGAGGAGGTGGCGGAGGTGAACTAGGAGAAGATGTTTCAGTTTCATCTTCCGCATCATGAGCTTGAAGCTCTGACTGTGGTAAGTCATCGCTCAATGAAGCAGTTCCAATAAGTTCCCCTGGTGATGTGTCATCACCAGCAGGAATACACTCTTCCACACCTACTTTGAGTTAAAAAAACAAACCTGATTAAAGGAAAAGGAGCATTTTAAAAAATAATAAGTATGATTTTCAAACCACTATAATACTTCATGAACAAAGAAATTTTTAAAAAAGATAATTTCTACATAACTAGTGACACAAAAAACTAATAAGCAAATGTTATAACTACCATAAAACACATTGCATTAATTAAGAAAAATTGACATCAGTTTATTAGTCTCCCACAACAAAATTGTTCATCGATATTATGTAATAATGAATGTGGGGAAGAATAGAGAGATAAGGAAAAACAATATATTCAATGAATTTAAAAGTATAAAATTCAATGAAACCAATGGGTTTTGTCGCTTCACAGAAAGAACTCTTAAGATGCTCAACTTAGCAAACCTATTGAAACAACTAAGCCTTTCAGAAAACAGTTATGAAGACAGATCTAAATGGCCAAAAGTAAAGAAAAAAGTTAAATGAAATTTTACCTCTTATTACATCAATCTCATTAATAGTAAGAACCAGAAAATGTTTAAGATATAAAGAAATTACCTAAGAAACATATACTTTTGAAGTTAATATAACCCAAATAAATACCACACAAAAACATGGCAAGACATTAATGAGATTGGTAAATAAGTAGAGGATCTTACTTCCACCAGAGCACTAATAAAAAGGAGTATATTAATAACTACAAAAATAACATCCGAAGCTGACAGGCGTCCATATGGTATATGAATAAACTGAACTTTTTAAAGTAATCCAGAAGTAATAAAACTGGGTTATAATCAAAACAACAGTATTAAAGCAGCTAACTTAAAGGGATACTCATGTAATCAAGTCATAAATAATCAAATAAATAATATAAGCCAACCATTTCCTCTCACCAATTCAGATGTTAACATAATTAAACCAATAAAAATGTTTGACAATCATTAGTAGTGCACTAGCAACCAATTATATAATACACGAGGTACTATTAACATTCATAACATAATAGTTATTCGAGAACTGTTCAAATCCATAAAACTAACCTATAGCACTTTTAATTACAATACACAAATTAAAAAGGGAATGAACTTACCGTTTGTTACGGGAGAACTCATATTCTCTTGAGCTTCGCTTTTGACAACTGTCTCTTCAGAAGGTGAGGTGTATGTAAAAGAAGGCACGAATTCCGCTGCATTGACATTCAACGTGGAAAATTTAGCAGACATGTCCTTAGATTCGGAATTATCTCCTGTTCCAACGTCAGCTTGCTGCTCCCATGAATCAGGGGCACCGTTGTTGGCCATATTAAACTAAATGTTTTAACAATAATTAGTTCATTGAATTATTTTTTTAAAAATAATCAGTCTCACTTCAACCTCGTGTAGACTGCTCACCAGCACTGTCTACTGGCCGGAAGACAACATTGAAAGTGACTGTGCAATACAAATATTAAAATATTTTAGTATGTATTTGAAAACTTGGGTATAAAAAAAAAGTAAATTATGTAAAATCAAAATTTTAAAGAAATAATTCATATAAGAATGGGACTAATATCAGGAAAATATTTTTTAATTAAGACATAAATTATCTGATATTATTTTTATGATAATAAATAGCGATATCAAGATTTATAAGAACGAATTTATTAAAAAACATCACAGAAGAATAAATATAGTTATATAATTACTCTAAAAAATTTCCAACCTCATACTGCCATTCCAGCCGTAGAAGCTGATAAGTGATTGGTTCATTCCCGACAGTGTTCATTCAAAAAGCAGCCTTATCATTGGCGAAATATCGCATTTCTCTAGAACGTTCTTTGCATTGATATCAATACGGTTTATTGTTTTTTAGTGTAACCTAATTTTCGTGTTAATTTTTTTCGTGATTATGTCGTTTTCTTTTGATCGACCTAGCTTGAGGGAAAGAACGAGAGGGAAACCTGGTGATGAATTTGTGGAAGAAATGTTGAAAAACTTAAAGCAGAAAAACAGAAAGTTTTTTGATTCCTATCCTAAATGGAAGGCAGTAAGTTTTATTTTTCTTTGAATTGTTACGTTTTACATTTTTATTAATTTCACATTTCTACCTCTACAAGGTTAAGGAAGGCATGGTTTTGATGTCATTTAATTTGTTTGTCACTATCTTTAGCAAGTTTCTTGTGGACAATCTTTTGATTATTTGTACTAATTTTTAACAATAATTATCATTTTTATTTTTCAAAATATGATGTTAAGATTCTCCAAAAAAAAATTATTCTATTTTTAGAACTTAGAGAACATAGTATAATGACAGTCCTGTAGGTCAACTCAGTTTACTTTTAAATATTATTATTTAAGTGATATTGGACATCTACATTTTTTTGATAAAGTTTCTTATCATTATTCATGATAACACTAAATCGATTTTAAACTAACATAACATTAATGCTGGTTATGAATCCCCTATCTATTTTATTCTTGTTGGCATTTATCATTCTTTTTATATTTTAATTAATTTATATATTATGTTCTTAATCATTAAGTCATGTTTGAACATTAATATGGAAATTTGACCTTAGACTTTTAAAATTATTTGTTATTGTATTACAGCAATATTGTGTTGAACATTTTTTACTAATGATATTAGTAAATAAAAAATAGATAATAATTTCTTTGGACTTTTAGAAATATTAAATTTATTGCATCTCTAGTGTCTTGATTTTTATTCATAAGTATATACCTGTTCAATTTTGTTATTCAGGCAATTAAATGATTTAATTCCTTTATTAACCATTTAACTTACAGGCTGGAAAGATCTAGGCCTTTCCCTCTTCTAACCTTCAACATAATCATTCTTTATGAATTTTAATATTTCATTTAGAATTTTCATATTTTCTAAATAAAAAACATCGGTTTCCATCTCCTTTAATTATTCTTTTTAGTGATGCAGTTTGTAAACTTTATAATGATAACGAGGATTTATTTTATAAATTCGTATTTAACTTTCTATTCAGGTTTTTTTATTGATTACTATAATATAAATGAATTACATATAATCGTAAAACATTTCGCTAAGTTCATTACTTGCAAACAGAAAATTATGCTCTCTCAGGTTTAATGGATTTATTTCAGATTAAAAAATATAAAAATTCAAAATCCAAAGGTTTCTATTTAATTTGGTTAGATTCGTGTTTTGTCAACAATATTAGAAATTTAGTGTTAATAGAGCAGTAAGTTGGCAACGCGGGAGTGTAAGACAGGTAATGCAACCCCGTCTAGAAAATTCTGTACCAAGGTCTCTCGAAATTTTTTAATCCATGAACTTATGTTAAATTGCTTTCGCTACAACTTTGATAAAACATGTGTTTAATTCAGTAAGTTATCGTCCATAATTTATTTTATGAAACGATGTTAATGAAACATCGTTTTAATGTTCGCTTTATCATTCATATTCCTATCAATAACAGGTTATAAAACATTTTTATTTCAGTTGACTTATTGATATTTTTCTTTCATATTCCTGTTATTGTATCATATTCTTTCGATAATTATTACGTTTATTTTATGTTTGAAGATTGTTTTTTGTTGTTAACAAAAGTTTTTTATAATTTAAACATTTAAAAATGTTATGCAATAATGCATTTAGTATTACTGTTAGTTTTGCACTACACCTTATTATGATATTTAGAATCAGTACTTACCAGGAATAATGAACAAATGTTATAGCAGCTCTTATAGTTGGTATGTCACAAGTCAATAATGTCCAATGTTATTTTGTTTAATCAGATGTTAATATTAAATTTATTATATTCAGTAGTTTTAATTAATTTACATGCTTCAGGTTTCTATTAAATATATAAAATTATTACCATCTTCCATCATATTTACCCAAAGTAAGATTGGTAACTGTTTTTTCACAATCATTATTACGTATTAAGTGTTTATTTTTATATTGTGATTTTTACCATCTTAATTGTCTACACCAAGTACTCAGATATTGTCATATCTGAGTGTAATTTGGAAGTGGCTACAAAACAAGAAGCATTACTGACTTGTTGAAGAATGTAGTTTTAACAAATATTTTACTGTTTAATATGTAAATTGAAACTGAGGATGTATGATGTGACTGTGTTGTCAAATTTAGGTGGTCTTGTATCATTATTTTTTCTTTTAATTTTTAAACTTAGTTTTGATACTTAATTATTTAAACATTGAAAAATGAACGACTAAACTAACAGAAATTAAAGTTGATTTTACTGTTATACTTGTAAGTACTGTTGTACTTGGGAGTAAGTAAAATATGTTAGTTTTTTTTTTCAATTTGGTGTTTGTATAATGGTAGTTATAGAGAAAAACCAATGTTAAAACATTTAACGCTGCTTTTAAAAAAAAATTTTTTTTCAGTTTTTAAAATATTTACAGAGGGTTTTTATCATATTAATATTCAGCACAACATAATAATTTTGTCTTTGTCTACATCTCTTATTTTATTATAAACATTAAGTATATTTCCAGATTTTTTCATATGAAGTGGTTAAAATTGACAGCTCTCATAGAGATAGAGGTTTTTGTACCTAGTGAAATTGGTCTTCAGTTTTCTCATAAGATGGGCACTCCTTGCCCATGTTTTTGATGAAAAAATAACCTTTTTTTTTTTAGGCTGGTTTCATGTTACCGATATTTTCATTAGATTCAGCATTAACAAAACAAAAAAAACTTAAAATATCCCCCTCTTGTACCTAAACTAACATGTCTTTTAAAAGCCTACTGTAGTCCCTTTTCTCCCTCTATAAATGTACTTCCCCCTCAGAATTTTGTATTGATTCTTCCATTATTATTTTTGGAATTTCAGTACTTGTGATGTATAGCTTGGAGTGAGATGATCTTGAATGGCCACCTATAGATGATTCAAAACCTGTATTTATCTATTACAGTATTATGTCCCATTCCTACCAAGGTATTTTTGACTTATGTCTGACTGGAGTACATACTCCAGTTCTCTTCTTAATTCTGTTTGTTCTTCCTTCCAGGTTTCTATTCGAAATCTATTTTCTTTGTTCGCGTATTTAAACGAATCATTGGTTTTGAATAACAGAGCAATTTGTTTTCTATCCTCAAGATAGAACTGATGTTTACATCTTCAAATATAATAATACAATTCAATCCCCCTGATTTTTTTTTTTTTTTATGAGGCTAAAGAATTTATAAACATATGTGATATGTATATATATTGTATTTATGTGTACATATATTTAAATTTATACAATTCACTCCTGTAATTGTATATGTGCCAGTATAGTTAGCAAGAGAACCAAGGGTGGCTAGAAACTAGATGGATAAATAGGATCAACAAAGATGCGAAATAGATGCATACAGTGCAGCAAACTACTGGAAATCAGTAGCCCAAGACAGGCAGGTGTGGAGAAGGTTGGTTCCAGCGGCCAAAGATCTACAAGTTCTGTAGAGCCAATTGAAAAAAAATTAAAATAAAATAAAAAAAAACATATATGTGGAACTATTTCCTGTTACCAATTGGTTGATCCAATTAACAAAGATTGGATTTCCTCTAAAAGCCTTCACTAGTTATTGAAATCAACTGGTTCAGAATTCCAGTTCTGAACTCCAAGCAGGAGCTGTGCATTCACGAGCACTGATTTCTCCCATCTAACGTTTAGATGACCAACTCTCCTTTTCCCATGTAGTTTTTGAACTAACATCTCCTTGGATGTCTCAGTATCATCCATTTGTGCCATTAATTTACTAAGGATTGACCATTGAACCATTGACTATACCGTTCATTGCATATGCCACCCAATGATTGAAGTCATCATATTTTCAAGTGTATCTACATCTCTGAAGAAATTTACAAAATCTAATGGAACTATTCTTATATGAGATTTATGAAATATTTTATAATATAAATAAAGCTTGCTATTTTTAAAATTATTCCTATTATGTTTTAAGTATTTATTGGCCATGTTACCTTCTATGTATACTATAAATTAGGCAGTACTTTCTTTGTAAAAATTTAGATTAATTTTTTTTTTGTATAGGGCTTTTCCTTCGATGATGGTTTAGAGAGGGAAGGAAGTGCTGGGGGTAGCAGCTCTAATCTTCACACCCACCTCGCTGATCTAGTTGCTAGGCACCCTGAACTTGCTGATTCATTTGTTGGCTTCCTCCCTGAAGAACTTGGAACTAAACCTAAAGAGAGTCAAGAAAAGGGTGAAGTAAAAGAGTCAGCACAAACTAGTGAGGTATATGTTTTGTAATTATAAATTCTGTATGCAGTTATAACTACCTATTTTATATATATATATATATATATTTAAATGAGAATGGTTCGAATCTTTTTCCACTGTAAACTTTTGAAATATAGATTTACAAGGTTTTTTTAAATGTTCCCTGTCGCCTTGGGAAGGTTTAAAGCTACTGAAATATCTGATTTGTCTGGTAAATAATATTTACATGAACAAAATTGAATAATTTTGGTGCATAGATCAGAAAGTATACTTTTTTTTTTTTTTTCAATTTTTCACTTTGATTATAGTCTGATCCGTCTCTCTCTGAAGAATAAGAAAGGAATATTATTGATAACATCAAATGATTTTAAATTCTCAGAAAGTTATAAAACCCTTATGAGACTTCAAGTAAACTAGTAAGAGGCCAACAGACTTTTTGTTTCTATAAAAAAAAGCAAATCATTCGTTTTTTGAGTCCTCTAAAACCTTTAAATATTTTTGAGTTAATATTTTCAGAATTCATTTGATAAGGCACTTAATAATGTTACTACAATATGTATAGAAGGGAATAGTTTGAATCTTTGTCCACAATAAACTTTTGAAATACTGAACAAATTTACCTGCTTTTTTTTTTTTTTTAATGTTCTGTGTCGCCATAAGATGGTTTAAAGCTACTGAAAAATAAATTACTGAATCTATTAAATGATTTTATATTCTATAAAAGAGGTTATAAAAAAACATGGAATATCAAGTAAAGGTGGTGATGAACAATTTTTTTTTTCATCTGAAACATACAGATTTCCATAGAAATTAAAACATTTTTAACTTGATTTATATTTGGAGGATTGTTTAGGACTTCTCAATTACTGGATTAGCGAAGATACAGCCTATTGAACTATTACTTACATTTTTAAAAACATTTACACTTTAGGCAGGTCTTGTTTTTTCAAAATATTCCGTGATATCATGAGAAGGATTAAATCTACTAAAATCCTCAATTTCACTGAGGAAAAAATGTTGAGGACAAAATTAAACATTTTTATCAAATCACATTTTTTTTTGTTTTAAACTGCAGACATTTTTGGGTATTTTTGATTAAATCAAAAAAACAAAAACTGAAATTGGATTAATATTAGCTGAATACAACACGTTTTTGGAAGTTTCTATTAAAAATTTGTTAATTTTGTTATTACAGCTTGAAGACTATATATTCCCGACCATTCTAGAGATTCTTTATTGCTTTTTTAGGTCTTTGTTAGACAAATACTATCAATGAAACTACAAACATTTTTTGTACCAAATTTCATGTAAATTGGTTACAATAGTGAGTAGAAATGCCAGATATTTTATTTTTGGTTGTTTATTTATGGAGTGAAACCTATTGATGAGGACCTCTAGCTTTAAAGAACACATCTGTTTGTAGGACAATTTTAAATCTAAGGCACTGTTTTATATGAATGTTTTTAAAACCTCTTTTCAAGAAAACTCTTGAAACTAAAGCCTATAAAACATAAAAAAGAAATTGGTTCCTAAATGGTTATGTTGGTTAAATTTAAGTTTGTAAATCATAATAATAATGTAAACATCAACGTTTCATTTTAACTAAATACAACAATTGATATCAAACTTTTAATTGGGTTCATTTAACCTTTATTCATCCTCATGGTTAGAATCTTTTTTCACAAAAAACTTTTTAATTACAGTACCAATTTATAAGCAGTTTTTTAAAAATGTTCCCTGTCTCTGAAATGCCCGATTTCTTCTGCAGAAAAAGTTATGAACAAAATTAAACATTTTTGTGCATGTAACTTAGAAATTATATTCTTTTTTCTTGATTATTATAAACCAATTGAATCTCTTTCTTGAAGAATAAAAGAAAACCCATTACTGATACTGATTAAATGACTTTTTATTCTCAAAAAATTATTAAAATATAATGAGGCTTAAAGTAGGTAAACAATTTAAAAAAAAAAAAAAAAAAAAATCAAATCATATTCGTTTTTAGCCTCGCCTGAAACACTTTAATACCAATTTCCTTATTAAATTTAAACTTGATTTATTTGGAGTATTTTTTATTTTTTCCTATTGTCCATTTAACCAATTCCTACATTACTACAACTGTTAAAAATCTGAATCTCTGCTCTTTCAAACTCTATTAATACCATTTAGACTTAAGCCCTTAGAAGGATGAAGTAGTTACTTCAAATAAAGAAAAACTTTTTAAACATATTATTTTATATCTCCGATTGTAATTTGTGTTGTTAGATTAAATTTATGCCCTTTGGTGCAGTTTATAGAGCCCTAACCCACTCCCATGTATTGTGTAGATTGGTTGAGCCGTAGTAAAATTTTTGCTATATTTAAAAAGAAATCAAAGGCGATTAGTTGTGCCAATAAATTTTATTTTAGGATTTTTTTTTAATTCTTATTTATTTAATGGTTTCTTGAAGTGCTAAAAACCAATATCAACTTTGTTTCACTCCTAAAAAATCTTTTACTTCACTTCAATAGGTCAGTCTGTCCAAATGGTTTTTCAATATAATTTTTTAATGTCGTATGTATATTGAAAAACATTTTGGTTATTACACAAGAACTATTCATATTTTATATAGGGTAGATATAATAATATACAAAAAAAAATTTTTTTTTCATTTTTGGATGTTATTTAGGACTAAATGTAGGATTTAGACAGATTCTTTTCTCTTTGAATTTTTTTTATGTTAACTTGAAAGCTGTACAATGATGAACAGTCTAAATGATAATTTAGACTTAGATCATAGATAGATTAGACATAGATAGATAATTGCTTACATAGATCCTTATTAGACCAATAAGTAATGAGAGATGAAGCAGTTTTTGTATTTTAGTTTTGTAGAAACCGGTTAGTATACTGTATAGAGACTCCAGATTTTTTATTTCGCTATTTTATTATTATTATTATTATTATCATATATTTTATCATATATAATAATTACCATTTATCTTCATTATATATTGTTATTTACCGCTATAAACTAAATAGTTATAATGAACAATTAGTTCAATCCTTAATCCAATGTGTGTGCGCGTGCCTTCATCAAATGATAACAACTAATTTTCCTCTTTACTAGAAGTCAAAATCAAACTAAATTTTAAACCATTGTCTTTTATGTTGAACATGGATAATGTCAAGTAGTAATTCTATAAGCCAATATCAACAAACAGTTGTGGTAAATTATAACTTTGTTATTGAAATCATCAAGGAAAGGAAGTTGCAATAGCAGTGACAAAGTTAGTATGTATTTTTTATTTCCTAAAGTTCATTATAGTTCACTTGGTACTTTCTATATTTAACCGCTCTGTTTATTGAAATATTTTTCTTGTGTATTCTGAAACAATTCACTCTCCTTTTGTTTTCTTGAGGTATTTTTAATGAAAATAGCTTAATGTCCTAAATTTGTATCTGAAATTTCCTGTTATTACCTTTGAAGAATTTCCAACAAATATACTAACTAATTTTAGTCTTACTAAACAATTATGAAGTAAGCGTTTTGAAAATACCAGTTCAATAACTTTTATTCAGATAGTAATTTAAGTTGCATGCATAAACATTTTATTAGCTTATTGTAATGTACTTCTATTGATTTATAATTTTTGCAGTGTAAAAATTGTATTAAAATGACGAAATATGGCTAAATTGGTTCAGTAGTTAAATATAATCAGTTTGTGTAGGTTTTGACTTTTGTTATCTATATATGCCATCTTCTCTAATGTGTAATAAAAAAAAAAATGAATTACTTGTTTTAATTTACAAACAATTTATTGTTAAATTTTAATTTCAGATAAATAAGCCTACACAAACAACAACAATAGGTACTCAAACTGGAGGTCTAGAAAGTGATATTAAACTGCGAAACACTGTTCCTGACATGCAGTCATCGACTCAAAGCTCTTCAGATATAAACTGTGATGAACGATCACAAAGGTCACAATCAGCACCACCCCAGGCATCTTCCAATTCATCAGTTAAACAGGTAGACAAATATGAGTGAGTGAATTGTCAATAAATAAATATATTTATATATATACACACACTGCATCAATTTTTTTTTTTTTTTTTTAATTTCTCATCATCAGCATTCATTGTTTGATTTTCCAAGGAATAAGATATTGATATTATTATTGCCACTTGGGCATTCTCATCAGACTTGCTGTCAATTTGGTCAAAATTACTATGTTCATCAAAAGTTTTGTGTATATCCCTTACTTTTCTGCTTTCAGGATCAATATCATGTTATGTGAGTCTTTTAATTTTTAATGCTTTTAAAGAAATGTAACTTTAAAAATATTCATTATATCAAAAGTCAATAGATTACAGACTGCACCCCTTACAAAGATTCGTCCTGTGATATTGGAGGGTATTGATACAATTATCTGCAGGAGTATCAAGGCCATAATTTGTTAATCAATACTTGTTCCCAGGCCTTAGTTACTCTTTCCAGACTGTGCCCCTTACAAATATATGTCCTGCGAAAGTGGAGGGTATTGAAACCAATATCCGCAGGAGTTTCGAGGTCCATCATTGGGCTCTCTGCTAACACATCTTGAGCAATGTTATACACACCCAGAAGGTATCGAGGACTACGTCCGATCCACTACCAGTAGGAGGCTTCTTTGCAGCATTGGTCCATTGCCCAATGACTGTCGAATGTTCCTGATGCCCAATACCAATCTACTTACAATCATGAAGCCGAAATCATGATTTCGGCCTATATACTATGATGGTATGTGCTGAAAGACTGGGTGTGGATCAGGGCTACCAAAGTGAGAGCTCTATGGCAGTCTTTGCGAGAGAATGCTTTCAAAGAATGAACTAATTGCATATGACATGGTATTGGGGTTCGCCATTTTAATGAGACCCCAAAAGCTAATAGATATGTGCTTGAGAAGCAGGTACTTTCAGGATCAAAAACAGGCAAACTAAATATTAATTGTGCTCCCCTACGTGGAGTCCCAGGAGCCAGTGGACAGCAGGGAGAAGTTGGGTCCCACTGTCGCAAATGCGGCAGAGTCTGAAACACCAGCCCATGTGCTGTAAAAATGTCCCAAAAACTCTCTCCTTATAACAAACACCTCAGGGTCAAAAATTAATTGATGAAATTCTTTAGAAAATAAGACTTCACCTGCTTCGACAAGGTATATCTTGTATAGGTTATATTGACACAGACGGATCTATGAGATACGTAGATATTCTTACGTCCCCTAAAACTGAAGGCACGACTCTGGTCTTTGATATAACTGAGTGATATGAGAACAATGACCTTGATCAGGTGGTTGGAGTGGAGGAGGAAAAGAACAAAATTTATGATAAGTGTATCTCTTTACTCAGAGAAAAATTCCACAAGATCTTCGAATAGAGAGAGTTCATCGTGAGAGGCCTCTGGTTTGGATCTCGTGGAACAATACCAAATAGAACAAGGAGTTTCTTAAAATACCTGGATATTAGCATTGAGGAATATTTCGGACTCCCTCGGCATCATACGTCATTACTGGAATGGGATAAGCTCTGATATTATTCATTTGTTTTTAGCTTTTTAACATATTTACTTACGTTTTAACTTATTTATTCCAATTCATTTATGTTTTTTAAACTGTTCTACTGGTGTGACTATTATATTTTTGATTTATTTGTACATTGATATTTATTGATAATTTCTGTTAAATTGCATGTAATTTGTGAAGGCGTCAAACATGTGTTGTGGAACACTGGAGAGGGGAGGTATGAAAGAGTGAAATAAGGAGAATAGCGTATTGAATGAATAGTTAAATTGTAATTTGGCTTTGTACAAGTGAACATACAAAAATAAGCTATCTTGTGTATTGTATTAGTTCGTTTGAACTGAAAATATGTGTTCTTTTGATCATGAATATGTGTTCTCTTGTGGAAAGAGTTTTTTGGAGTGTTGTGACCAAGACGTGATTAAATTTTTAAAAATAATTTTATTAGTCTGACCTAGGATAATTTGGAAAAAAATTTCCAATTTATTATTCGAATACTCTTGCCTCATTTCACATTTTCAAATGCACAATATCAAATGGAAACGTAATAATCTTGGTAGTGGAAGGGAGGAGAGGGGGGTAGGTGGCAACCACAGAACCTAGAATTGGGGAGAGGCGGAAGGGCTGTGTGCCTCACTTAATCAGACAAAAACGCCACATTTTTTTATTTTAAAAATTGCATTAGTTGATTTTTTTTTTTTTCAGAAACTCAAAAATAAATATGCTCTGACCCCAAATAATCTAAGCGAGCTTTTGACTCCCATTTTCTGTTATTATCATTATCATGCCTTATTGATGTGTATTCACAATTGAAGGTGGTGCCATACATAACTACACTATGTCAGCATGGCAAGTTTTTTTTTCATTAGCTATTCAGCAAATTGTTTTAAGGAATTTTACTAAGCCTTATATCTTTTTAAGCACTATTATTAATTCCAGGAATATGCTTAATTGGAATAAAATTTGAGATTTTTTAAAATTAATTGGTTCTAGGTAGAATTCAATCCAAGACCACACTTTCACCATCAAAGTTCTAACCAAACTACTTCGTAAGTTCACTACTGTATATTGGCCTGCATACAGTACGGTCATGTGAGCTCCATCCTTAAATTGTGATACATCTTTAATATAAAAATCATATTATTTAAATTAATTTAGATACATATGAGCAGGTGAGAATGATTGTGGCATAAATCAAGTTTTGTTAATTTCTAAAAACTATATGTTTTATAAAAACAATTGAATGATACATTACTATGCTGTATGTATCATGCAAGTAGATATTTATTATATATAATGTGCAGGATCAAGTGGGATTTAACCCGAAAATGTTTGTTTTGTTTAGGATACAAAAGTGGAGGATATATTATAAATATGTTCTTGGGATCCCCAATGTGTTTAAAAATATTTAAAATTAAAAGTTCCATCAGAATAATTATTGCCTCCTGTCCTTCGATAGAACAAGAATGTATTGTTTTCTGTGATTATGGTTTGTGAAAACATTGAACTTGGTGAATAAGGGGTTACATGGGTGGGTCAACTAGGCTGGCTACTAAAAACCTATCTCAGCCAGGATTTGTCAATTCTTTGTTCACCACAGATTTGTACCATTGTTGCAACAACAGTTCTGAATTCAATAGCAAAAACATTTAAAATTAGTATTTTTTGTGTGCATTGTAATAATTTTTTTTTGTATTGATAACATTTTTTGTATGGGTATGTTTCTGTTACATTTATTTTTTCTTTATTGCAGAATGAAGAAGGAATAAGGCTTATTCCAATTAGGTCTGATGTTCCCCAATCAGGACAACAGATTCCTGCTCGTCCTCAGCAGCAGTTTCAGAATCCTCCTTTTACTCAGCAACATTTTCAGCAACCACCTAATTCTCAACAGTACCAACAAAGTTCTCAACATTTTCAACAGAATCCTCAACAGCAGCAATCACCTGATCAGAGAAATCATGAAGAAAAGGGTCCTACTATTCGACATATCCCAATATTTGTGGAAGGTAGGGATGAGCCTATTCTCCCCAAGGATGCAGTTCCAACAGGAATGAAGAGAGGTGGATGTCAGGGAAAGGCAGAATCTAATCCTGGTAAAAGAGGAACCCAGCCTGAAGAAAAGCGTCAACAGCAACAACAAACAACAGAACCGCCTCCACAACCACAACAGGCTCCTACACACCCTCCTTCAAAACCTGATCCTTTAACTCAGGTTGCTGATGTGAGTAGCCATATCATGTTAGCTTTGGCCAGGTTTACACTGGGGCAAACTTTGGATCTTTTTATTAAACTTGTTCTGTTAAATTCAATTATCTGCTTGCTTGAAATTCTAGCAAACCTGAAAACATCCATTATTGCCTCTGGTGTCAAGTATCTAGTCTGAACTTTTTTTTTTTACAAGTTTTATTTACAGTTTTGAATTATTTCTAGATTCTGAAGGAAGTAGAAGAACTTTCTTCTAGGGTTAATGAATGGAAAGGAACTTCTCGTAGTGAGAAAGAATATATTTATTTAGATGAAATGTTGACAAGAAATTTGTTGAAACTTGATAACATAGAAACTGAAGGTAGGGAAGAAGTAAGAACTGCTAGGAAAGATGTTATCAGGAGGATACAGGCTGCTATTTCTATTTTAGAGTCAAAATCGGCAGAGTGCTCTGACCAAAGTAATCAAATTCAGGTAAATCTTTTGCAGGATCACTTATGTTGATATTTTTATTAATTTTCTCACTAAATCTGTACTTTATTTTGGTTTATTATTTTCATTGATGAGCCTTTGTAATCGGCCAATTAAAGAAATGTTTGTGTTCTTCTCCCTCTTGATATTTGAGGTTTCACATTCAACATACGTAGTATCCGAAGATGAGATTAATATAAAAAAAATTTTATATTCACTATCCCTGGCTTTTTTTTTTCTCTCTAAGGCTACTGGATATATTTTTAGATCCTCAAACTCAACATTACTATCTGCCATTTTGATAAAAATCGTGGCTGATAAGCCGTTTCACCCATATATCTGCACTTTGTGAAGATATATAGAAAAATATGAAGGTATTTTGAAATCATTGCTTGACAAAGCAAAAAAAAAAATATTAAGTTCAATTTTTGTTTTTTTTTTATTATGAATTAGAAGCACTTTTTTCTGTTGTTCGTTGTAGTTATCTATTTGAAAATAATAAATCATTGTGTATCAATTTGAATTTTATTTTATGTATATGAATATCATTTTTAATCAAATTATGTATAAAGTTGGATTAGTAATATTAAATTGGATCAATACCCTAAACTCCATTCCTGAGATAAAGAATAGTAGCTCAGAGATAATCCAACATGATGATTGTCATTATAGTGACATAAAATAGATTTGTAGGCCGGACACTTAAAGAAAAAAAAAAGAGGTCTTGCTGTGCTTAAGGTTGGTTAGTAATAATTTTTCAGTATGTTGTAGGGACCAATACAGCCTATAAAATAAGTCTACCTGAGCTGTAGTCTCAAAATATTCTTTGAAATAATATTTTGTTCCATTATCTTATATACCATTAATCTTCATGAGTGATAAATACTAAAAATAACTTTTACATTACATACAATTTTTTTTTTTATTATGATTTGTACAAATAAAACAATAAATTCCTTACCCAAGCTTTTCAGCCATCCCAAGTTCACAATACTTGCTCTTTTCTTATTTGTTCTGTGACTATACCAACTGAACCTAAGCTCTGGGCTAAGTATTACAGTAGGCTTCCTATTACTCAATTTTGTTTTCTATAATATTAATATATGATTTACATGTCTAATGATAATGAAACCTATTACCACATTTTAATAAAAAGAGTTTATTGTTTTAAACATAACATAATACTTATTTCATAACAACATAAAGTCACTATTATAGCTTTAACTATTTTTTATTTACATTCTTTTTGCCTTCTTTTCTGCATATGTTAAAATAATCAACTCAAAATTGAGTGCTGTTGCTTACCCTTACCTAGGCCCATCAGCCAACTCTTATAAATTAGGCTACACTATTGCTGTATCATGAAATTATATGATTCAGTGGAACTTCGCTTATTGGTTACTTCTGACAAATGGACATCTCTAATTAGCCGACAATATTATTTTCTCTGGCATCAAACCTATCACTTTACTTGGTTTTCAACTTCTACTAATCAGACCTTTTAATAAATGGACATAAACAGAGAGTTAAATGAAATAGTCTCTCATAAGCAGACATTAAATTAAAAGGAATACATAATTTGTTCAAAAAGCTGATGCTTTGAGCTAATATGTGGCATGTTAAAGCTAATTTCTTAAAAACAACATCATGATAAATGTTTTCTACCCTCCTCCTTTCCCTTTAATCTTGCACAAGTGATTTAACTTTTTTCTAAATTTGTTTTATAAAGATGTTACAAGTCCTGTAATACCTACATCACGTGTACTCTATTGTTAAAGAAAAACTAAAA
The DNA here is from genome assembly GCF_000696795.3 of Halyomorpha halys. Classification (NCBI taxonomy): domain Eukaryota; kingdom Metazoa; phylum Arthropoda; class Insecta; order Hemiptera; family Pentatomidae; genus Halyomorpha; species Halyomorpha halys. The sequence continues at coordinate 337,897 of NW_027108759.1, read as the reverse complement.
TAATTTATTAGAATGAAAAAAAAAACAAGGTCTTAACTTTGAGAGGAAAAATTAAACTAACAAAACTCAAGTGAAAAACATAAAGAAAGTATCCAGGAAAAACAAAGTTACTTATACAATTAATTTTACAGCAAAGAGAGAATAACAAAGTTGATAGAAAAAACCTTTTTAGGCATCAGGCAATCATTGACAAGTCTGTGTATGATAGGTTTTGTTGAGTAAGGACTGATCTTTGATTCAAAATAAGGTGTTTAAAGCTGTCAGTGCTCTAGCATTAGAGTAAATTGAAATAAAAAACCGTTTGTTGGTTGCTGAATATGAAATTAAATACAAAACGTTAAGTGATAGTGTGTATCGCCAAAAATCACTAAACATTTTGCACTTTCTGCCCTTGCTTACCCATAAATGGTACAAAAAACTGAAGAAACATAAAGATCAAAACCCAAGTAGATGATTAGATTATTTATATGATATTAGAGAAAGCGTTGGACCGGGGATAGACTATCTATTTAGCATTCCTGGATCTGAGGGCGGATTTTGACTCAGTCCAGAGGTAGGAGATATGGAACACATTAATAACAAGAAGAGTATCTGCAAATTTGGTGGTTGCAATCAAATCAGTGTACCAAGACCACCCAAAGGGCATTGTTAGATTTAATGGTCAGATATCGTGGCCTTTCCACTTTAATAAGGGAGCAAAGCAGGGAGACAGCCTAAGCCCACTATTATTTGTTCTCCTTATGAATGAGATATGAAAGGTTTGTAAAAGGAGATGCCCAAGAGCACTAGTAGGTTTTTGGAACCTAACTCTAGTACTGGCTCACGTGATGATATATGCAAATGATATCGTACTGATAGCTAACTCTGAAGAGGCTCTTCAGGAATCCTTGGATGAATGGAATGAGAAACTGAAGATAAGAGGTTTTCAATTAAACTCTAACAAAAGTAAAATCATGTGTTTCGGAAGAGAAAACGTAGAGGCTAGAATCTTGTGTAATGGTGAACCCCTACAACTTACGAATGCTTATACGTATCTAGGAACTATAATAAGTATAGATGGTAAAATAGACCAGGAGGTTCTTAATCAGGTGAAGAAGGCCAATGACGTGTACCATCAGATTTCCAAAACTCTTATACGCAAGCAAGAAGTGAGTAGAAATGCCGACATACAGATATTTAAATCCGTGTTCCTCCCAGTCCTCCTGTATGGATTAGAAAGCTGGACAGCCCTCGACAAGCACTTATGTAGGATAACATCAGCAGAAATAAGATTCCTCCTTCTGTGTCCTGAAGGGACTGCATCAGATATAAAAGAATTCGGGAGGATCTGGGTTTGAATGCAACACCATACAAATGCGGCAACTAAAATGTTATGAACACATCTGTAGAATGGATGTAGGATACTGGAAAAACCAGGTGGTATTAGGAAGATGGTCTCATGGCAGACCCAACTGGTCATGCAACAAATGCTGGTGTGTACATGCAACTGCATGTACTCTGATTACATTAGAAAAATAGGGGCAGCAAGAGGACACACCATCCTGAAGATGAGAAGACTAACCAGGGACAGGGACCAGTGGGCTAGATGGACTGAGACTGCAACTCCACGCTTGATGGCACACAGGAGTTAGAGGAAGAAGAAAATTATTTATTGGATGGAAATTTTCAAATAATTTTGTTCTTTATGTGGGTTCTATTTTCTGTACTCTTCGCATGTAAATTGTCAAAAACTAAAACATTGTGCTTTTTTATGCCTTCAAGTCTTGTTGGAACAGAAAAAATCACTTATATAAAATTATTTTAGATTAGGATTTTCTGTGAGAAATCTCTTTTAAAATACCCTCTTTTGATTTGAAATGCCATTGTCAGGGCGCTGGAGAAAAACTGGAAGAGATTCCAAGGTAAACTTTACTAAGTTCAACTCCATTTTTTTTTCTTTTTTTTTTCTATATTAGACTATGGTATTTAAAAACTTCAATCTCACAAATGGACAAATCTAATAAACTGATAATTTTTCATTCTCCAGTGAAGTGTAAGAGAAGTTCCACTGAACATAATATATCTTCCAATTATGTTTTTATTTGTTCAGCAAACTTTTTGATAGTATTTTTTTTTTTTTTTAGTCAATTGTTATTTACATTCTGCTCCCTTGTTGCACAGGCTCTCCCCACCCTTCCTCAATGGGGAGTCTGAGACTTAGAGTACCTGATCCTTTCGGTTTGTCACATTTAAGCCAGGTGCCACATTTGAGCGGGTACTCATCGGTATCAGTAACAAACTTTCAGATTGATTCATTCTAATTCATCTGTAATTTCTATCTGTACTATCTAATTGTTTTATATTCTCCCATGTATTTACTTTTCATTTCTTTTACGGTTACTCTCTTATCTTGCATAGTGATTAAGGTCTAAAATTTAGCAGAAATTTACTAATTATTAATAAGTATTGTTCTTTCTATGTGTTTCTTACTTCACCACATTCTCCATCATCTTAACTAAATCTGTACAGGTACAACCCATGAAGATTTTTTGTAAGGAACCAGACCAATAGCTGTGCAAAGAGGTGATTTGGTCATAATCACGCCCAACCGCCAGATTTTTCCATAGTGAAGTGTACCCTCTTTATGAGACTGGGTGGACCCAGGAGGGCTCCCAAACCCATAAGGTTGACTCATGACTACAGTAACAGAATAAACAATTGTCTTCTAGAACCTGGATCCTTGGAGTTAGTAGCTCAGTGCCTTGCCTCTGAGCCACTTCACTCCATATCCTAGCTATTAACATCTTCCAGTTGAGCATTCATCGGCTGTTGCAATTTGAATTTTTATTATCTTTAGTATTACTTACTGTATTTAATTAATCTGTAAGCTAGTTTAATGTACTCACGTTGTTAAAAGATTTTTGTTTGTTTTAGGATACATGTAGAATGATGGTGTCAAAATATTTTGTTAACAATTAATATTCATTTGTTAATAATTCCGATTCTCATTATTGGAACTTCTGATTCCTGACTCCATATGTGTCTTTCTTGGCTCTAACCAACATTGTTGAATAAAATAATGTGAAATAAATATGAAATTCCGTTGATTAAATATTACTGTTGTGATAGTTATAGTGAACTTATTATTACGATTACGGCTATGTCAAATAACGATTAGTATTTTAGTTTTTAACACCAGTTTAAAAATCAGAAATGTGAACTTTGCATTTAAGGCAGTATTAATCAAATTATATCCTATATTGACCACTGTACTGGTTTCTCCAATCTGCAATACGCTTTTCTTCTTTTAATGTTGATGATCACTGGGGCTAAGTTGGTTTAATTTTAAGTGTATCAAATGAGTTATGGGTTATTTTCCCCGAACTGGTTCTTTTTAATACTGAAATTTCATAAAATAAATTGTTGTTGATTTGGTGATTTTGATATTCACTAGCACATATTAACCAAATATCATTTATAGAAGTTTTTCATTTTCTTGTTTTTAATTTGTTGTTAAATCGAAGACACCAAGCTTTAAGGAATTTTATGGAAGGATATCAACATTTTATCTAGAAAAAAGTATATTTTTAGTACAATAATAGTTTTTATTTTCTCTTAAACACTAGAAAACTGAAACATCCAAAACCAAAAAGAAATACTTCTGTGATACTAAGTCTTCTCCCAATCCCGGAATTTTCTGTTGTGTATGGTTCTAGGTTTTAGTAGAATACTTATTAAACATATTTGATATATATTTACAATATGGTAATCTTTGTTGACAATGGAATGAGCATGAATAAACTTGGCATAAATTACTTTCCATAATATGCTTCTAACTAAGGTTACTAATTTTAAATCAAAATAGTAATGAAGCTACTGTGGTATGGCTCAGGCGGAAAATTCAAATTTTAACAAAGAAATGAGAATCCAATCATGCTGCTTGGATAAAATGGATTACTGGATTAGAGAATTTTCCTTTTCTCACCTTAAAAAGCTTAAAACTTGTAACAATATCAGCTTGATAAATCTTGGCTATCCATTTTCATTACCCAAACTGTTGTAAGTAGACAGACAAGCCAAAGGAGTAGTGATAGTATATTATCATTCAAAATTACAACATTAATGGAGTAGTAGCTGATGATGTACATTATCTTAAAAAAATTAATCTGGCAAGACAATATTAATGTGGAGTAAGAATGATCTTAGGAATCACTCTTTGTGTATTGTGTTAATTTCCCAAGCCTTTTGAATTCTATGAAGATAAGTTAGTAAGTAACTCAAAGCTCTAATACTTTTCAATCGAGGAAAGGTTTGAATTAATTCTTCAAATAATGCTGAAGGTGTTGGAGATGATCAGAGTACACCTTACTCATTTGACCATTAATAGTCAATTTTTCAGCTAGGATTTAAGAAGAAATCATTACTTTATTTAGATATATTTACATATACTATGAAACTTCCTATAATGAACACCTTTCAGGAAATATTTTCTCCAATATTTTTAATATTATAAATGTATTAGACAGACATTTCTTTCTAATAACAGAGTGTCCACTATTTGAAAGGGGGGGAAACAGAGTTTTAAGGCAAAAAGTACATCCTAATTTTATATGCTTAATGATATTAATATGCAAAATTCAAAAAATGTACATTGTTGATGTTCTGTATAAAGGTCAGCTTCAACAAAGTGGGTTGAATCTTCACTTTTTTACTGAAATAATTATTGATATAAATTTTATAACTGTGTGAAATAAAATTTCGTTCTACTGTCTGTTACAGAGAGTGTCCATTAGATAGACATTAAAAACCACTAGTTAGCCTGTTAGGAATGAATAAATACAGTAGCACAGAGAAATCTGTTTGAACCAGTTATGTTAAATTTCTGTGTGGGTTTTTTTTCTTTGAGGGTCAGAGAAAATCTTCAAAAGACACCGATGGGCCCTTACTTATCCATGTGTAGGATTTTTACCCACCTTCCTACCCCTGTTCTTTCCTCTCCACGGCATCACTGTTAGACATTACTTCGTGGAGGGAAATGGCTGAGTGCTGCCTCATGCTTATGTTCACCATATGGGATATTCTTCAGTTATGTATTGGTTCTTGTTCCTTCCATTCTATTCTCCTCTTCTAGCCTTCTCTTTCACTCTCAGCCTCTTAAGGACAACTGTGGCAATTTCCATCACTACTGCACAATGTTGGTCCAAGTGTAGCACACGCCTTGCCAAGTTATTTGAAGTGATGCTCCCTCCACACGATCTCTCTAATTCACTTATTTCCTCTCCAAAGTGCATACTAGTAAAGTTTTATATGTGCTCCACAGTTGTCCAATTTAAAATGGTACTGGTAGGCCCTAAAGCATAAAAATCTAGCTCACCATGTTAATGACCATATCAGGAACCAACATTGTGTATCAATCTGTTGGTCCACTTTCCCAAATCTGCCGCCTCCAAAGTTGTTGCCAGTGAGTGATAGTTATTTCCCGCTCTTCTCTCGAAATGCAAGAATGTCATTCATAATACCTTCTTTCTTCAACAAGAGGCATTCTGATTATTACACATGCTGCTTCATAGGAAAGTTCAAAATGTTCTTAGCGCAATAAACAGAAACCCTCTGTCTCCTGAATGATTTCATATGCATCACATTTTTCCGAATCAGAGCTCCGTACAACAGAATTGAAGGAATAACAGTAGCAAGAAGCCTTCTGTGAATCTCTTTAACACCTCTAATGTTTGGCATAAGACCTGACAATAGGGATACTACTGTAGCAGATGTGGCGCTGATGTATTACGTGTGAACGTTAAACCGGAGACGTGCATCAATCATTACTCCTAGGTATTTTAAGTATGGCTGAGAATGAATCTTGTACCTACTGTCTGTGACAATGATGGTCTCAGTTTGCTTCTTGCTAGTGACCTGGAGCATCTTGGTCTCCTGATCAGCAAGTTGTAGGCCTACTGAACACACTAACATCAGATTGCAGCCAAGCCTGATTGGCAGTGAAGGGGACTTCTATGTACTTCTTTACCACCACTGCAACATCATCTGCAAAGCCCACATCTGTAGCTCCCTCTGGCTTTATCAAGTTGAAAATTTAGTCTTACATGGCATCTGTAGGATGCTACAGAAGAGGCATTAGTACGGAGCCCTGTAGGACATTACCATCTCCTTTGGCAAATGTCTGAAGGATAAAACACTCTATGCCTTAATTAGTCTGTAATAACTCTTGTAATACTGTTGCCTTCGGCATAGTCCACAGGGCATCCGATATGCAGGTCTATCTTGCTGTGTTAAAAATATTCTTTACATCTAGGGTGATTATTGCTGCATAAAACTTACCACCTCTCCTCGGTAATCCTACAATTTTATTGTATTGTATTATATTATCATATTGTATCCATATAATATGATCTGCAGTTCATCTAGCTTCAGTCATCAACAGTTTAGGTTCTCAATAAGAACAATTTTATTATAGGTATAATTTTGAACTTCTGTCTTATTGGACTTACATATTTTATTCCAATAATTTTATGAAGGAGTTTAAGTTCATCAATCTTTTGTTTTGCTCAGTAAAAGATAGGCTTTCTTTTTAACTTTGCAGACAGGCAATTCTTTTTTATATCACCCTTTTACAGCTCTCTTTTTGGTGTAGGAAAATTTTTACTATTGAGTTGTTTTCTGGGGAATAGTTTTATACCATTTTTTATTCCTTTTTGATCTCCACCCATACCATTTTATCCTTCTTTTTTTCTATTTAATACTTGATCAGCCTGGTGGACCTTACATGGTTAAAATAACAATTACTTTTTTATCAATTGATTATGGAGGGGTTTATTCACATACAAAAGATATCCCTTACTATATACAACTTTATTAATTAAAAAATAAATTAAGATAACATAAATAAATAAAAATAGTATTAATTAATAAGAAAGAAAATTAAAGTTAATTACAAAAATAACGGCATTCATAGACCAAACAAAAAACAATTCCCCTCTACTGGGAAAGAAAAAAAAAAGTTAATTTGAAAAGGGGGCGAAGAGAAAAATAAATAAATAAAATAGGAGTAATATGTCAATAATAGAATTGATAAATTTATAAATTATTACAAAATGTTCTGTAGCAGCCTGGGCTTCAGTCTTCGGGTTGAGGTTGGGTTTCCCTAGTTGTGATCCATAGATGAAACACAATAATAGAAGTAATAGTAACTCAAAGTTAGCCATCATATATTTTACAAAACAGGTAATTGACCTGTAATGCATTAATTACAGGATAAATCCTTAGTAAATCAGCCAATTCAATTTGAAAAGATTACTAATATTATTTTTTTAGATGTTTTCATTTGTGCAGCAAAGCATATATGTTTGTGTGTAAGCTAGGGAAGTTTAAAATGTATTATTTTTGTCAGATAATTTTAATTTAATATATCATAATATTGATATTAAAATTTGACTATCAAAAACCTATATTTTTTCAAAATTAAAACGAAAAACATACCTGAAAAAGATTAGTTTATTCCTTCCCCCCCCCCCAAGTTATAATAAGTTTTGTTTTTAATGAAAGTATTAATTTAATTAAACATTTGAGTATTTATTTTTAATTATATTAAAAACTATATCTTAAAAAGATTAGTCTTGATTTCATCTTTAAAATATTTTTAATTTTAAAAGAATTTTTATTTTTTAAAAATTTAGTTGTTTTTTTTTTTAATAAAAGTAGAGGCTTGAAAACATAATGGACAAAAAATATTTTTAAAACTAGCTGTGAAGTTCAACACAAATCTCAGTAAATTTCGAAACAGGCTGGCACATCAACATAAAATGGGTACTCGCAGCTTTTAACATCTGAAAAAATTATAAACACTTGTTTTCAACTCACTAAATATAGTGTGAAAAGTGTGTTCCTCCTGTGCAATAGTTTATTTTTTAATTAAAACATCAAAAATCATCTTACAGCATACTCAACCCATATTCCAATTTTCAGACGAATCCCTTTCCTCATTTCCCTCTTAAATGCACTTGAAATGCAGAAGAAGAGATAATTATAGTTACCGACCCTTGATCTAGAACCAGGCCAAGCACAAGAGAAGGGGGAATAAAAAAGAGACTCTCCCACATGAAAGTTTGTGAAGATATCTGCTTCAGTAATATGTTTCTAGTTTAAAAAAAAATTAACTTTTTCTCTTCAGAGCTTTCATTTTCTTCCTCATCATTCATTCAGCATTTATGTTTTTAATATTACAATTCTTTGGAGGTTTGGGAACTAGTAAAGTGTCTCAATGTGGACCTGGCCGAGTCTGTTCTATACCTGCCACTTAGAAAAGAGAGTGTCTTGCTGAAATTGCAGTAAATTACATGACATGATTAGTTTTGACACATTTCTACAGCATTTTATTTTAGATGAGAAAACAAATTTTCAATTGTATCAATATAAATCATGTAATTAAATCCTTGCACAATACCATGTATTTAATAAAATGAGAAGATTGTTGAGGATTCAATGGAGAGAAGAATGCTACTTATTTTAATATGAAGTTTATTTTGTTTGTGCCAAACACTCTTCAATTTATTTCATGATTATAATTATTTTACATTTTAATTTGTTTTATTTTTTTAACCTAATGCTCTAAATTCCAAATTTTTACCTTCAGTTATTTATATTCTCTTCCCTTGACTGTTGACTAAACAGGGACAGTAAAATTTTATATTTCAAATTGATCATGATAAAGTACAGCATCATTTAATAATAACTTGATTAAAAGGTTTCCGTACATAATTATTATATCTTATTTTTAGATGGCTCATGAAAAGATGAATTCTTGTGATGAAGCCGAGGAAGTTTCTCAAACTGAGCCTATGGACATTGAAGAGTGTAAAAGTGAATCATCTCCACAATCAAATCAAACATCACAGTTTTCCCATACCTAGAAACTAATTTGCTTAGGTACTCTAATTGCTTAATTATATTTGTATGCCATGCATAAAAACTTATGCCTTGGTATACACACATCTTGTCTTATAACCACTATTAATTGTTTTATTTTTTTAATGAATTGCCTTACTGAAAAGAGTGCTGTTATTACCTGGATTAATAAAATAATAAGTATTGTTAGTTTAAATTGCTATTAATCAATAATTTATAAAAAAAAAAATTTAAAGATTCAATAGTCATTGTTAATCTAAATTGTAGATACAATTATTACACATACACATTAATGATCAATAATTGATTAAAATTGCTTTAATAAGTCTTTAGAACTGTAATAATACTTTTTTCTTTATATATTTTAGATTACTTTATAAATATTGTAAATGATTTTAAATTAATAAGTTGTATATTTCCGTTTTTTTATCTGTCACTAAGCTCTAAAGAACAGTTTTAAGTTATTTTTTATTAAGATTACTAAATATTTATTCTAGTCCTCTTTGTTACAAAGGGCTGAAGGATGAAGTATTTTTCTAGATTTTAGAATTTGATTATGAATTGGTGATCAGCCTGTTAAGTATGGAGCTATGTTAAATCTTTATTATTTGTTTTGGTTTTCCTTATCTTTTTTTTTTTTTTTTATCATTATATTTTGTTATTCACAAAAGGATATTATTTTATACCTCTTTGTTTTAGCAATAGAAGAAACTGTTGAATAAATTTTAAGTTAATGTAAGTTTCTTTGATTAATTCCTTCTAAGATATCAGTTTATTTTTATTGAATGGTAATTTAGATTTATTATATTGTGAAAAGTATATTGATTGTACGAATTCAAAATATTTATTTATTTAACAATAGAAACTTCAATAATAATAAAATATGAAATAGATTTTCTTTTTTTGTCACTTTGTGAATAACACAAAGGATATCTTGACACTAGTGGAGTACTTAGTTACTCTGGCCGGCCAAAACTATTTTTTCAATTATATTGTTTCAAACTTCATTTCATATTGATCTATTTTACTTAGTCATGATCAATTTGGAATCCATCAGTATACTCATATAACATGCAATGCCCAAATCTGTATGATTGTTAACAACTTTGATCATTCAGATTAGAACTCCTATTTTGTATTCCATAATCGGATTCTGTCTTGAATTTCTGGAAGAATAAGTACCTTACTGGTTTTTTAATAATGCAGCACCTACAGTTCTTAAAGTAGAATAAATATTGGACATCTGTTCTAATACAATGTATGATACATGATTTTTTTTTGCATGTCTATTTCAATGCAGATTGAAGCAATGATATTACTTCTTCAAAGAAAATATCCGTTACTAAAAAATCAATTTTTAATTGGAAAAAACAGATATTTTTGTTTCTGGAGGTGATTTTTCTTCTTTCTTTTTTTTTTCTATGCCAGAAGAAGTAGACTATTAAGTCATTTCCCCTCTCACAGACCAATACACATCAAAAGATTGTCTCCAATGTTGCATAGAGGAACATATTTCGGTGAATCTACAGTCCCTATTTGATGGAGGTGTTTTTGGAGTTGATCATGTCCTGTTACTAGGCGGAAACAAGGTATTCCCTCAGCTCTGCTAAAATTGCTGGGGATTTGTTTATCCTTATACAGTTGGCTCTCCCACTTCTTTCCTTCCGCTTGTCCTGTACTTACAACTTATAATTGATTTCACTGTTCTGTAGGTAAGTGGTAGAACAGGCTGTGTCTCCACACAACCGAGCTTACCAACTTGTCAGCTTGTTCATTGCCATATATACCAATATGGCCTGGTATCTACTGCAGAGCTATGATCCTTCCTCTTTTCTTCATAATAGCAGCCATGTTTCTGCACTTTTCTTCATTAGGTGACTGCGATACCTGGTGTTGATAATTTTTGTATTACAGCTTGGGAGTTGCTGAAGATTGTAGTGTTGTCATCAATTTCAATAGTGGCTTCCATTGCAAAGTGAATAGCCTTAATTTCTCCATCATAATTGTCTGATCCAGCTCCAACAGGACATGACAGTTGTAAGTTGCTTGTGAATACACCTGCTCCAGCTCCCTTGTTAATACGGGATGCAGATCCATCAGTATAAATGTGCAGCCATTGCTCTATGGGGTACAGCTCATGAAATGTATTTAGTACAGCTGCTCTAAGCTCAGGTTCAGGGCAATCTTTCTTGATCTGACCACATGCCAGTGTCATCTGTAGACTTTAGCGGAATCGTGCGTTGGCATGTAGGAGATACTTACGGAGAGGAAGGCTCCATTTTGTCCCTGTTAACCTTTTCAGCAGCTTCAATTTTGTTTGCCCTTTTTAAGTCTTTTTTTTTTAATTTTTACATTTATTAAGTATTATCATTTTTCATCCAGGGAAAAATATGTATATCTTTCCTTCACATTACTGACAATGTTCGGTGATCAATAATTCCAAATGAATAAAGTTATAATTACTTAAACGAGAATCATTTTGAAAATTGAACATTCAAGCCCTCTCAGACTATTTCAATGAGGATAAGACCTAGCTGATATTGAAGACCATATAAACATTGATGTACTGAGTTCAGTTAAAGTCCTGTAAAATGGTACATTTACCTTGTGTTGGGGCCAACATATGTTTGGTAATCAATTATGTGACAGATGTTACAAAAAACAAAACAAATTCTCTTTCTGTTGTTTTTATACTGCAGATGAACCGATGACATCCTAGCGTATCATTGTGCACACATATATCCTCTCAAGTGTCTTCTCAATATGCATTCCTAGTAGCTAGCATTCTAGCCATCTCTATCGTCTTAAATATTTTCACCACGGCAGGCGGACATACTTTTGTCGATCTACCTCCACAAGGACATAAACCACCTACCACAGCGGGGGGCCCATCAATCACCGGTAATATAAAGGCATTTTTTTTTTTCTCTTTTGTTTAACCTACAAGTTAATTTTTGCAATAGTTATAAGTTTAATTAAGTTCTTTCTTTTCCAGTTTATATTTGCATATTTTGTTTTACACATGTTCAGATACTCAAAATATAACAATAGCAACATTCGGCAGTTATTTTCAGTACTATTCATGGTTGGGCTAGCAAAGGTTCCTTTTGAACCCTTAACACCTTGTATTAAGTGAATTTTTTTTTTATGTGAGAGACTTACTGATAAATCCATAGAATTCCTTAATAAAAGGACAGAAAATGTGTTTTTATGAATTTTTAACCCCAAAGACCAATTTAATGGTAAAAGTAACTAATTACCCTTTTGTAAGGATCTAGATTTTCTACTAAATGAGACCCAGTTTGTATTTTCAATACGACAATTTAAATTTAGTTAACATTTTGAAAAGTTGAAAACTAAAATAAGTTTTTGACCATGAAAAATCTTATTTTTTGGTAAAAGTATTTACTTTTAATATATGCGTTTTTAAAATAGCTGCATATGCAAAATAAAAACCAAACTTTTTTCTTTAGTTAAGATACACCTCCTCAAAGCTGAGGAGGTAAACTTGTATAAAATTTTAGTTGATAAATAATATACAAGCTAAATTTATCCTAAAAACATGGTATGGAAATATTTTTTGTAACATGTAATAATTTTCTAATGCTCTAATGATTGATTGGTAATTGTATTTATATATATATATATATATATATATATACAAGTTAAACTTTTGGTTTAACAAAGACTTAAAAAAGAGAAAAGGGAGAGAGAAATGACCAACTCCATTGCTACTTAAACACTCTTTTATTTTTTTCTTCATAGGTAGTACAGAAAATTATTTTGACTAACATATACATAATAAGAAAAATATATACAGTTTTTGCTTGTATCTCCTTTTTCTGTAGAGGGTGTACATTTTAAAGAGTCTAGTGAGTGATATAGGTTTTGTATTGTGGGTTACATGACTGTTAAACGTGTTGGGGCACACATTTGTTGTGAAGTGGAACTTAACCTAAGACGTGTCCTTTCACACTGGAGGAGGCGCTGGTTTAAGAGTTTGGAATGGTGAATTTGGGAGGTACTGGAGAGAATCAAAGATTTTGATATGGCGGCGATTTATGAATTCTGGGACAGTCGGGAGATCCAATGGCGTATGGAGATCTGGTTTCTTCTTCTGCCGCGCTGTTGTTAGCACTATCTTCCTGAGCATTGAATCTTGAAAGCGCTAGAGGAGTCTCTTGGTGCCGCCTGAGAGGTGGGTCAACAGTGGCGCTCCGTAGAGTAGCGTAGTATACTTTTATATACATGGAGTTTTAGTCGCAGGGGAAGAGGAGGTGATTTAGAGGGCATGCTTTTCTTCGGACCGTTCTCGTCTTCTGGTAGAGATGGGTGGAGAGCTTTAGGTGACGATCAAGTTTTATGCCCAAATACATTATGGAATTGGAAGGTGAGATGACGGTGTCCGCCACTTTGAGATTTTTCGGAAGTATTGATCGTTTGTGCTTGTTTTGAGCGAACACCACACAGTCTGTTTTTGCTGGGTTAAACGATATGTTTAAGTAGCCCAGTTGGTGGGTGATGTCAGGACAGAAGTTTTCGGCCTTTCGTAGAGCTATTTTGGCATTTATCCTGCTGCTGTAGAGGGCGATATCGTCAGCAAATGCGGCGATTGTTGCCTGTCTGTAGTTTTTGTCAACTACATCAGCAGTATATATTGAAAATAAAACAGGTGAGAACTGCTCCTTAGGGAACCCCGCAGGTTAGGTGGACGGATCTTGTTTCCAAACTTCTGATAGTCGCCATGGGTGGTCCTGAGGCGATCATGCCAAGTCGCTGTTGGTTCCAATGTTCCATTGGCGCATCAGGTTTCTGATCTGTGTGGTGATTGAGTTGAGGGATCTATAGTGTCTGTTTTTCAGAGTGCGCCTACTCCTGATGAGAGCCATGATGTGGGATGGGGGTTTCTGTAGGTGGTAATGGCTGCCTTCGTAGCTTCTATGATCGCTGCTGTCAATTGGTCAATGTAGGTATCTACTTCTTCAAAGGTGCGTAGCGCCGGGATTTCCTTCAGCCGATGGTTCATCTCTTCTTTGAATCTGCTCCAGTCAGCTTCATGGTAATTAATTTTCTCCGTATCCAGTTCAGAACTTTTCCCATTGGTCTCATACATGACCGGCCGGTGATCTGATGTGATGACGTCCGTCACCGTACAACCTGTGACACGATGGGGTTGTCTGGTCAATTGGAGCTCTATGGTTGAGGAGAAACCGGTCCCAAAATAGTTGAACGTATGGGTACCAGGATGAATTACCGTGAAGGCGGTTTTGACCAATTGTCTTCCCCCCAGGTTTGCAGTGGTGTTGTGCCATAGGGTGTGTCTGGCAGTCAGGTCCCCTACCAGCCAGTGATTTGTTTTCGCTCCGCATGTGTCGACGAGTTGTCTTAGTTCTTTCACTGATCCTCTGGGACGCTGGTAGATTCCCGTGACATATGTGGGTTGGTGCATCATCACCTGGATGGTGAGATGGCTTAACCGGACGTCACGGGTGTTCAGAGTTGGCTCCATTTTCTTCCATGTCGTTCCATAGCGAACGGCTATGAGAACTCCGCCGTGAGGGTCGTGTAAGTCATCCGTAGCTACGGCATATCCTCCAAAGTGAGGGGGGTCGTCCTTGCAGCCTCGTGTCGGTAAGTACGACCACTGTTGGATTTGTGTGTGCCAATAGCGCTTCCACCTCATTTATTTTTGAGCCTAGTTCAGCACAGTTGAAGTTGAGAATGCTGTATACGTTCATTTTTGAGATTCCTGCCCAACAAGTAGTCACTTATTTTTAATTTATCTAATAAAGTACGATCTTCCTTTAATGTGTGGTCGTTGTGTTACTGAGTTTAATGTTTGCTATATTATTTACACTGTCTGCATGGTTTGTGATAGCTTTTTGGGATTTACCACTAACTGTTTCTGGTTGTTTGGCTCCTGTTCCTACTTTCGGTTTACGTGCCTGTTTACCCGGTCTGTTATCAATCACTATCTGTGACTGGGCTTTAACGGCCGCAGCCATGGCTAAAAATTTTAACACTGGGTAGCTGAGGGGCAAATTGTCACTTCTTATGAAACTATTTTTGACTGATCTTTGTGTTGTTTTCTCGAGGAGCTAGGAGATGAATCTGCGACTGAAGCTCCCAGGATTCGAATACAATTGATAGCGCTGTCAAAAAGGATCCTCACTGTTCAGCAGCACAGGCACAACCATTAGTATACACTCAGTCACCCTTTTATTGAGACCTGCTCGTCTATATATACATTTGAATCAGCTGATAGTTATACAGCTGGCTGTAACTCCCCCCCCCCTCCCGCGCCAGTTTACAAACAATTCTCGTAAACTCAAAATATTACGTATATACAAATATGTACAAAAAAAAAATATAAAGGAAAAGCATCACATTAAATACAACAAAAGAAAGTAAGAATATCTATATAACTTATGTTATACTGAATTTGTGGAATTAAGATTAGTTTGACAGAATAATTACACAAGATATGCAATTGACAAAACTATTTGGTTTATATATTTTTTAGTGAACACATGTGTTTGTTTGTTTAAAATAATAACAAAGTTACTAGTTTTTCTACAATGTATAAACTGTTCACTCCCTCCCTCCAGTTCCTTCATCCAAAGGAACTACAAAAAAACAAATTTGAAAATTTACACTTGTTTAAATGAAAAGCTAACGAATACAACAACAAAAAATACAAAAATTTTACTTATTAGATTACGTGATTTTTCTCACGAAAATGACAAAATTATACTTCGTCTCCAATTATTTTATAAGAAGAGAATAGAACAAAACATATTTATAACATAGAATTTACAGATACACTACAATTGATTCTCGTAAATGCAAATTTAAACAAAATTAATTAAACTGTAAAGACATAAAAAAAATCCAATGAGGCGAATAGTGCGAGGAACTTCACTCCAGCGGGCCAGGAACAGAGAAATATGTGAAGAGCTCCAACTCCCGACTGTGCCAGAATTCATAGGCCGTAGGCACATCAAATTCTTTGATGGGCTGAAACCCTGTGCCAATCCACTGTTCCGTAAAATCACCCCAACACCAAGACCTGGGAGGTGGCAGAGCACTGTTCCCCTGGTCGATGTTCTCGCCTCGGGAGGGACTTCTGGTTCTACAGCCTGAAGTCATCACTTCATCAATGCCAGCCGGAATAGCCCCTCCCTATTCCTAGTAAGCAAGGCAACACATGCCATCATCGATGACACCGCCTTCAGCGGACCCGGCAGCCTATCTTAAGGGGCCTCTACATGTTGGCCGAGCCATGGCGAACTCAGACATACGCGAGCATGTGGATAGGTGGCTCGGCTTGGTTGGCCTAGGCTCGTTGCCGAGCCGTCGAGAGTCGGTTTTTGGACACAGATCAAAGGGGTTCGTGAGAGCGCTCGTGTAGCATCTACACCATTGTTCTTTGTCTAGTTACAACTGAGAGCTGTTAGGAGGTTAAAGGTGTTTGTTGGTACTTTTTATAATAAGTTTTATATTTAATCTTATTTATTTATATTTAATTTCCTTTCATTTTCTTTTCTTGTAATAAAAATAATACAATCCAAGTGCAATGGCTGAAACCACTATTACGTCCGCCATGTTTGCCTCTCTGAATAACACTGACATGTGGATGGCCCGCTCTTTGTTTGCCGAGGCTTTGCACGAGCCTCCGATCCGTGGCGAGCGGCCAACATGTGGATCCACCTTTATAATGCCACACTGGCAAAACAAGATGTATTAGTTTGCCAACTTATATACATTCCTTTCTTCATTTTGTATATATTCATTTCTCTTTTCTAGGAGGTCAGGAAAAAAAAAAAAATCCAATTGAACATAATTTAGGTTGATAAAAAAAATGGGCTACTCAGAGACTAATTCACTTAGCTCTATACAAAAATGAATACTAACTTCTAGCGGTATGATGGTTCCCGCTGAGCGCCGCTATCTACATATTCAACTATTGTAAGGATAATTGTACTGTCAATATTTTTTAACACAAAAAGTAGAAACAACTGTCCAACCCATTCAATGCTTATTTTTGTATTTTTAAAATTTACTTTGGCCAAATTTTTTACTTTTTTATTTTGTTAGTTGTGGATTTTTTTAAATCTTACAATGGTGTATACAATACAATACACGTAGAGCAGGCCTGACGGATTCGTGTCAGATTGCGGCAAGGAATTTGTTAATTCCCTAATTTACGATGAAAGTACAACACTAGGACTTAGATGGCGACTAAATACGCCCTGTATACATCGGGACCTGCTCGTGTTATACTGCAGGTGTCCCGAGTGTAATTTTATGTTTGAATTAAATGTGTGTGTGTGGAAAAGGGGGGCTGAAATTGTGAGACACTTTATGCCGATCAACATGCATATATTTAATTTTAATTTATAATGTTAATCCCCTGGAGGGGCAATTATAGTTAGTGTGTTAGGTTAAATACTTATTTATGATAATATGATTCCAGAACAAACTTGGGGTCTCATAGGTAATAGAGTGATGGCTTATCTGCTGAATGACGTTTTCGCCGACGCGGTGACGTCTTCTGGGCCGCTTTCTCGTCCAGGTGTGCTGTGGGCGAAAATGGTGAAAATCATGTGTCTCGCCCGATGTCTGACGTATTTTCTCTTCGAGGGCTGGCCAGCGTGTCCTGGAGCCTGGCGTGATGGTAGGGGTAGGCCAGGTCCTGGCTTGCATGAGGCTCAGGCTGGGGCGGCATTGCAGTCGCAGCGTCTTCGGGGTCTTCCGGTGTTCGCGGCAAGGGGGGCATCAGAAAATGAGACCCCCGACCCCGACTTTATATAAATCAAAAAAAGAACGAAAAAATCGGATTACTTAAATCCGACACGCTCCATCAGATCAAGGGTAGAGAGAGGCGTCGTGGAGCGTTTACAGAACACGTTCGGTGAACATTTAAGGTAACTTAAATTGGGCCGTAATCTTGGCCCTTATCATGCCATGCCACGTGCAGTAATTGCGTATAATAATACAATCCATTCAGTGACGGGTTATCTCCCGTAGTAATTATTTTCGGGCAAAAGGCGACGCGATAGAGAAGACCTCACGGTCAACAATAACGACCTCAGGACGATGCTTTGCCGGGAAAGAATAAGGCGGGCAAACGTTCGGGAAAAACTAATACCCGAAAAACGAGTTCGAATAGATAAGGCCAACGATCGACCCGGGGTTTATAAGAAGGGCCCTTACAGCTGGGTACATCTGTATATCGACGACTGCGAACCACACGAAATAAAACAACTGGACAGTATGAGGGGCCTTATAAAATCGTAACAATAAAAGAAACTAACAAAATTCTGCTTAAACTAATTTCTAGTGTTAAGAGGGGGTTGAGGGCATTCCAGGCCGTCAAGGTTTCGCTGCTGTAAGTAGTTCAACTGGACCATCCTACGTCTATTTGGTTCCTTAAAACTTTCTATGGTGACTACGTTATGTTCTCTGATTGTGATAACCCTGAATGGTCCCTTGTATCTGTGTAGCTCTTTTCCACGGCTTGTCCCTACTTTCCGGTATACCATCGTCCCGACTTTAATTTGGCCCATAAAATCGCGGACACCGAGGTTTTGCCTTACCACCCGTTTCTTCTTCTCCCTCTCTATCCTGCCCTTAACTTTATCCAAAACCCTCCGCTATGCCATACTATTAACGGCAATAGTGTCCTCTCCTACCGCCGTATCCCGATAGTCCCTGCGACGTCCACATCCACATCCAAAAACAACATTGAACGGTGATGGATGTATGGAGTGGTTGTGAGCATTGATCGACCTTTCCATCGCCTCGTCTGGCTCGAGTACCTTCTCCAGCTGGTATACTCTGAGGTGGTCACTAATTGTATTATGGAAGCGTCCTATCCCGCCTCTACCTTTCGGGTGTCCTGGAATATTAAAGTGCCACGTTACCTCTAAGATTTTCATCTCTGCTCTCATACCAGCATTTTCAAACTCTCGTCCGTTGTCAAATGAGATTCTCTCTGGAACGCCATAATATTGGAACCACGTTCGCAGGGCCTTCAATACTGCTTCCGCCGATTTTCTGTCACTGGGTACGGCATTGCTAATTTGCTAAAGACCCATATTACGGCGACCCACTTGTACCAAATTTCCAGCACGCTCGATTTAAAGAAAGGGTACCATTAAATTAAGATGCATCCAAGGGATCTGCATGACACCGTTTTCATCTTCGAACGTGGTAATTATGAATTTACAGGAATGCCATTTGATCTTAAGAACGCACCCGTGACTTTCTAGAGGCTGATGTATAAGTTCCTGAGAGGACTGGACGAATCAGTTTGTCAGGTATACATGGACGACTTTCTGGTGTTCAGCAAATCGGAAGAGGACCATGTGGACCATCTAAGGAGTGTGTTCCAGCGAATGAGGGAATTTGGCCTAAAATTATCCAGAGAGAAATCGGTGTTGGGGAAGAACCGGATTGATTTTTTGGGGCGCACTATCTCCAAAGACGGTGTGAGACCAGACATAAAGAAAGTGTCGGCTCTGCAAAGGATGGCGGTACCCAAAGACGTGAAAGGAGTGCGACGATTGCTAAGAGCGCTGAACTATTACAGAAGATTCGTACCGGACATGGCGGAATATCTTGTACCCTTCAACAATATATATATAATATCTTGATATATCTACATTGCGTATCTATATCTATATCTATGTTTTAAAATATCGTTGCTTACAATACATTACACAAAATACATCGATGTTTTTGAACAACTATTTCAGAAACATAAGATCTGTTCCAACGATCACGCATTCTACAGCCAGTCAGAAGTGCTTTTAGATGAGGAATCGTGTTCTTGCCACTACATCACATCTGCAAATGATGTGGTAAGCAGTCTCTTCATCATTCATGTTTTACCCAAAACATCAATGTTTTTAAGCCGATGTTTTACGTTTGTCCCAATTTTTCATTTTTTTCCCCCCCCAAAAGTAACTAAATGAAAAAAAAAATTTACAGTATAAACAGATTCCTAACAACAATGTGGTGGGATAAAAAATTACATTCAATCATCACGCTAACGACGTAATAAAGATAAATTACGACTAGAAAAACATCGATGATTTAAAATATCTATGCTCAATATTAAAATATCATTGCACACAAATCTTTGCCAAAAGCACATCGATGTTTTTGAACAACCATTTCAGTAACATAAGTTCTGTTCCAACGACTACGTATACTCCCGTCAATCGGAAGTGGTTTTTGCAACATTGACAAAAAAACATCGATGGTTAGATATATCAATGTTCAATATTAAAATATCGTTGCTTGCAATACATTACCCAAAATACATCGATGTTTTTGAACAACTATTTCAGAAACATACGGTCTGTTCCATCGATCACGCATTCTATGGCCAGTCTGAAGTGCTTTTAGATGAGGAATCGTGTCCTTGCACTACATCACATCTGCAAATGATGTGGTAAGCAGTCTCTTTATCCTTCCTGCAGATAGGTGACTCTATCAGTCTTATTTTATAGAGATGCTTATTTAGCTGACTGTCCCGTGTGTAGACCTGTCACCCACCTTAAGACACTCCTTTCCTATTAAGAAGACAGTTACTTCTTTTCGGGCAGGATCTCTTGAGGAACATTTTTGATTGTTCCATTCCTCTGGTATTTCTCCAGAGTAACCCAGCCTTGTTCTCCGCAATCTTTTTGATGTGCCTCTTCGCATGACTGAGACTAATCCCACATATGGGGTCAGGTGTAAAAGGAGCGGACTCAGATCCTTTCCGTGCTAGGTAGTCCGCTCGCTCATTTCCTTTAATGCCTTTATGTCCAGGCACCCATTCCACTCCCACCTTGTTGGCCAAGGAGAGAGAGTTCAGGGTAGCCTTACACGCCTCCACCAATTTAGAGCGGGTTACATAGTTATCCAGCCCATAAATGGCTGCCTGACTCTCCGTGTAAATCGTAATTAGCCTTTTTCACATCACATCCAACTTCCAATTTTTCACAACACTCAGCCTGGAATACTGTGGTGTGTTTTCCTAATGAGATGGATGTGCCTTGATTAGGCATGTCCATCCTCCATATTCCTGCTCCAGATCCTTGTTCCATCAAGGATTCCTCTGCAATCCCTCCACTATAGTAAGTGTTTTTCTATTTCTTCTCCTGATGATTTGAATGCATAGCCAGGATCCCGTCTTCATTGATCCTCCTGAACAGTCTGCCATGTCCCTCATAAGTTAGGGAATGGTAGTTCGTTACTAGTTCCATAAGTTTATATGCAGAGCTAAGGGCTTGAGCTTCAATCCCTATGTGTAGAGGTTTAATGCTTAGAAGAACCTCCATTGCTGCAGAAGGAGTAGTGCTTATAGCACCCGTTATCATAAGGCACTCCAGTCTCTGAAGTTTCCCGAGCCAAGCTTGGGATTTCCTAGTCGTACCCCTGTGCCACCATACAATAGCAGCATATAGGACAATGGGTCTTATCGCTGCCATATACAACCAATATATAACTTTTGGTTTAAGGCCCCAGGATTTGCCTACGGCTCCTTTACATGCCCAGAGACACCTCAGTGCCTTCATACTGGTCCTTTCAACATGGAGTTACCACTTCAGTTTACTATCGAGAGTAACGACAAGATGTTTGACTTCACTGCAGAATCTCAATCGTTCACCGTTAAGATACGGCGACTTGATTGCAATGTTCCGTCTGTTAGTGAAGACACAAAGACTGACCTTTTAAGGATTGATGCTCAGACCATATTCTTGGCACCATCCATTCATAAGGTCTACCGATGTTTGAAGCAATCCTGAGATAGTTTCTGGGAATTTGCCTCCTATCAGCGATATCAGCAGCATATCCCTTTGTGTAAAAACCTGCCTTATTGGATATAATAAGTAAGGTGTCCACCACCATAAACCACAGGAGAGGAGATAGCACTCCACTCTGCGGACAGCCACCAGCGGGCTTCATCCACATCTTAGTATGTCCTAGCTCTGACTTGAGCAATCTTCCTTCCAACATCGCGTTGATCCAGTTAACTCTACTACAAGTGTAGCTCTCTATAGTGGGAGTTGAATCATTTTCTTCTATCAGTACACGCCCAGGGGAAGTGTCAGCATGCCAGAGCCTCCAGGGTTCCCACCTCAGAATTGGTGAACCCCCCCTTCCACCTCAACAGCACCCAACACTCCCCTTTCAGAGTCTCTGGATAGAATCCTATTGATTCTGAACGTGGAGGAAGCATCATTAACATCATTGCAGAATCTCCTCCACGCCCCTCTTTTGGCCTTCCTCATAGCCTTATTGTAGTCAGTTAGTTCACTCTTGTAGGTGTCCCAACACCCTGTTCTTTTCGCTATATTAAAGAGTCTCCTCGTGAGTCCTCTCAGCCTAGCCAGTTTCTCATTCCACCAGGTTGTATTCCTGCTGGTTTGGATCCTGCATACCCTGTTATTATCAGTGTAGGATCTTATGATCGCATCCGTTAAGGACGTGTTAAGGCATTCAAGCTGCCACGTTTTCCTGATTGTTCCTAGACAACTCCTGACCTCTTCCTCGAGTTGGGTACAGTAGGAATCCCAATTCGTCAACTTTGGATTCCTGTACACCGACTCGGTCATGTCACATGTTGTTAAGTCATACCTGATCTACCGATGATCTGAGCATGACTCTTCATCCGAGACGTACCAGTTCTTAATCATCGGACCTACTCGACGAGTTGCTATAGTTATATCTATGACTTCCGCCCTCACCCTATTAACAAAGGTAGCCTTTCTACCTCTGTTGAGGACTCCACTGGTAATCAGTCGTCCAGATCCGCTCACAGCCTGCACTCCAGATCCACCCATGGTCCGCCTCTCCGATTCCCTCGCTCCAGTGCGATGGGCCGCCACCCCACTCACGCCAGCGCGAGAGGTCGAATCGGCACTCTCCACATCCATGGGTTCACCAGCCCCTCTCTCTTCCCTTGGTTGAGGTCTCCTCATGGTGTGTACCTTCACAAAGGCCTTCTTGAAATTATAATTCATTAGGAAGCCTCTGTCTTCCAAAAAGCGTAGGCTGCTTTCCGGGATCTTAAAAACCCCGTAAAACCCAGCCTCCCTCCTCTTCCTTGATCCCGTCAGCGTCCATCTTCCAACATCGGGCATCCTAGAGTTTTGGTAGCTAATTCTTCGAAGGAGAATGTCTGCCTCAACTCGCTCACCAGGGAAGAAAATTCCCACCCCTGTGGTCCTCTGGAGCTCATCAACGTTGCCGGCGTGCAAGGGGGTATTGTCGCCGATGGTGACGTCTCTGACGACAATCGACAGCCAGTCCCTACCAGCTTGGTTGTCGCAAATCACGATGCACCCCCCCCCCCCCGAGATGCTAATTGCTAAATTGCTAAACTCAAGGTGTGCACCCCCTTGTGCCTGTTCGTCCATGATCCTGATCAGGCGTCCCTGCACCTCATCACTATGCTCACGAGTTAGCTAAACGGAAGGATAGCCGTCAGGAATGATGGCAACCCTACTGCATCCCGCAGCGTTGGAGTATGTTGGTCTCGTTGGTCCACCTCCCCTAGGTCTCTTTGCCATAGGCGCAGAAGTCCCTGGGGAGGCCTTATCCTCTTCTCAGTGGAAGGTCCCGGTCCAGTAGAATTCCGGTCCCTATCAACAGGGCTTGATGGGCCCGGGCGTTCATCAGTGTCTTGGGACCGCCCCCCCCTAGCCTCGTATCAGCTCTCATGGACGTTCCAGGTCCCGAAGGGTTCCGGTCTCTAACACCATAGGTGGATGTCCCCTGTTGACCTTCGGTATCCTGAGAACTGACCCTAAGCCTCCTACCCCTCCCGGATGGTCCTGGTCACGATGAGTTCCGGTCCTTATCACCCGAGGCTGATGGGTCTGAAGGTCTCCCGGTATCCTGTGGCCGATCCACGCTCCTTGGCTCACTCTCCGCAGCAGAACCAGATCCTGTAGAGCTCTGTTCCCTATCAACCAAAGTTGCTGGTCCCAAAACAACCTCTCATTCTCCTGTAGTCCGGCGGTGGCTGTATTGATCGCACGTCGCCTTCTCCTCATTGCGCCCGATCCTCTGACTTCCCTTCTTCTAGACTGGGGGCTAGGGAAAGTGCTTCCACTATTCACTTCCCCCTCCTGAGGTTCCTCATCGCTCATCTCTTCCACGATCGTGGAAAGTGAGCTCGAAACATTCCCTGTCAGGTCCAAAATATCTGAGTCGGACGAGTCCTCCTCATCTGGAAAGGGATAAATGTAAAACAAATTGTCGTCGTTCATTTTTATTCCCACGAGTATGGGGATTCTTAAAGGCACTGCAGGTACTACCCCCTCACCCTGCAGCGGGCATTAGATACAATGGGGTGCGCCAGGTGCCCTAAGTGGGTCGATAAAAGACAGTATATTTTTATACACCCTCTGCCACCAGTCGCTACAACACATTACCCAAAATACATCGATGTTTTTGAACATCCATTTGAGTAACGTAAGGTATGGGGGGTTAATGAGCAGGGCAACAGGAGGACTAGAGAGGGAGAGACCCCACTCTTTGCGGATGAACTAGGCCAGAGTGCCCAAGCTATGCGTAGGGAGCTCTACGCCTAGCTTGGGTGTTTAAAGGGCCTGACTGACACCCGCCTCTGTCGTTCGCGAGTCCCATCGGACTCCCCAGGGGGTGCAGTAGGCGGAGGTGGCAGTCGGCATTGGCAGGGATAAGGAGGACTGGGAATCCTCAGACCGTGAGTTTGGCACTCTGGCCTAGTTCATCCGCAAAGAGTGGGGTCTCTCCCTCTCTAGTCCTCCTGTTGCCCTGCTCATTAACCCCCCATACCTTACGTTACTCAAATGGATGTTCAAAAACATCGATGTATTTTGGGTAATGTATTGTAAGCAA
>NW_027108759.1:303012-312274 GCF_000696795.3 Halyomorpha halys | reverse complement strand
CCTTATGTTTCTGAAATAGTTGTTCAAAAACATCGATGTATTTTGGGCAATGTATTGTAAGCAACGCTATTTTAATATTGAGCATTGATATTTTAAAAAAAATAAATGAAAAATTGGGACAAACGTAAAACATCGGCTTAATAACATCGATGCTTTGGGTAAAACATCGATGTTTTCAAAGCATCGACATCGATGTCGCATCACTAGTCAAACCAGTCCCTGCTCAAAGGCAGGAACTGATTTGATAGTTTGCAAACTATTCCGAGCTTGCTATTCGGTCCCTTGGAACAAACATCTAAGTACAGTACTAATCTTTCCCTCCTTTACGACACAACCCCTGATGAAGACCTGAAACTCAGGTCGAAACGTCGGCATAAAATAAATAAATATGGTTTTGTATGTATGTAAACATTCTTTGCTGACCGCACCCCCCGACAAACTTCTTCAAACATCTAAGTAGTCAGAGAAATTGCGCTGGCATCCATGGAACGCCAAAACGAAACTGCGCATGCTCCTCACTGTTTGCTTACTCAAACCGGTCCTTGGAACAAACCTATTATGACTAATCAAAAATATAGCCTCTATTGTTGATAACAGTATTTTCCCTCTCTGTGTGTTTTGTTGTCAAACGTGAAAATTGTATCGTTTCTACGATAACATTTCATTATGTCAGCCAAAGAGGAAAATAAAATTTATAATGAAGCTTACAACGGAAATTATGAATATGTTAAAGTTAAAGTTGATGAAGATAGAACACTGATTTCTTCACAAGATTCGGTACTCAGATAAGCAATGAGCATTTATATTAATTTTATTTATGGTTTTGAAATACTGTGTTGTTAACAGAATGGTCGCACGCTTTTACATTGGGGTGCACTTAGTGGAAAAGTTGAACTTGTACAATATCTTTTGGATGGTGGTAGCCCAGTTAATGCAGTTGATGATGTAAAGACAATTATAAAGTTTCACAAATCTATTTTTTAAAACAATTTAATTAATTAATATTTTTACTAAGTCTATGTTCACTTTACATTTTCTAGATAGGAATGACACCATTGATATTGGCTGCTTCTGCTGGTAAAGTTCAAACATGTCACCTGCTTATTTCCAAAGGAGCTGATGTAAATGCGAAAAATGATGAAGGGCATTCTGCACTTCAATATTCTGCATCCAAAGGCTGGAATGATGTATTAAATATTATTTAAACAAAATAAACTAGTATTTATTACAAATTTAAAGGTGCTATGAATGAAGTAAATGTAAATTTATTTTTATGTTATTTTTGCTTAACTGTTTCAGATTGTTAAAATGCTATTGATTAATCATGCTGATATAAATATAGCTGACAAAAGAGGTGCCAGACCACTACATAGAGCTGCGTCTCAAGGTAATACTGCTGTGCTGAAAATCCTTCTTGACTTTGGAAATCAACTAAATATTGATGCAGTTGATGCTTACGGAAATACTGCTTTGTAAGTGTAATTCAAATGAAATATTGAATTTTCTATTTATAAATGTTATACTCCATTTTTCAAAATAGTATTTAGAAGCTTTAGTTACAAAGATATCAAGAAAATTACACAACTTCTTTTGTTATACATTGACATGTATACATAATATTTTTAAAGATTTATAAAAACCAGTTAAACATTGTGTTTCTATCTTGTCTGACTGTTGTCAAGTTGCCTGCAACCAAAAATTAATAGTTGGAAATTGTGCATCTGTCCATCCTGGGAGCATTTGTTGCCTTGCAATTTGTTAAAATCATCATTAAGGTTATCTACAGGTTAACACCATGGTGGTGGGTCAAGTTTTCATTTTGTGGGACTTGTCACAGATTGAAATTGTCACGAGACGTGTCACAGAAATAAAAGTCGACCACCCAGGCCAGATTCGAACCGGCATCCCTGTAGTTCCTAGGTTGCAAAGACCCGCCAACTCCCTGAGCTACACATGGCCCTACCCCCACAAGTGTGTCTGTTCTTTCATTTTCATCTATTCCTGAATGCCTTCCTAATCTAATGCTTCCCAAACTGGGTGCTGCTGCAGTCTAGGGTCCCCCAAGTGAATGTCACTTTCTGAAAATATTACAAAATAACAGAAAAATACACTAATTGTACATTCTAGTTTTTACTTAGCACTAATTTTTGTATTGTTTTCTTACATATTCAACTATTGTAAGGATAATTATACTGTCAATTTTTTTTAGCCCAACAAGAGTGCCACAGCAAAAAAAGTTTAGGAACAACTGTTCTAATCCATTCAGTGCTTATTTTTGTATTTTCTAAATTTATTTTGTTAGTTCGTTGTGAATTTTTTGAGTTTAATGTTTAAAGCTCATGTAGTCCATGTAAATAGTTATGTCCACACTCATGTCTGTCATATTTTTTTTAGATATTCTGTGCCTTTAGGTACAGATAGTCTTCCTTGGAGCCTTTAGAACTAAAAGTCTCCCTATAACCTTAATTTCTTTCTTCTATGTTACTTTATACACTCTTTAAATACAAGATCCCAACCCACATACTTGTATATTCATTCTCATAAACAGTTTCCTTCAAAAAATCTGTGGTACCTCGTTCTGCAATTCCCTACCCATATCCTTCCGAAAAAAAACTCTTCATTAACCTCATTTAAACATAAATTATTTCTCCACTGCCTCAAATCTGTAATAATAAAACAAGATGTATGTAAACATATATATATAATTTTTTATTTATATATTTTACTTTATTTTATTTAATATATTTTTTTCACCATATCTAGTTGTTAATTTAGGTTATGAGAATTTATGAATATTTAGTTTTAAACTTCAGCACTTTTTTTCTTTTTAATTTTATTCTCTATGTATATATTATATCTGTTTTTTAATATTCAGTTATTAAACCAATATATGCCAGACAATTGGCTCTCAAATGTATGGTGTACAACTAAACTTCTCAGAATAAAATTACTTATTTCATTTCATAGATTCTCTGCTTGGTTATTTGAGCATTATAATCCCTGCATTGAGCTTAAATTTTCTATTTGTATCTTCTAATGACTATGCACATCCCACTTTATCCTCCATCCGTTTATTAAACAGTGCAGTTTTTGCACCTATTTGTTCATATGATAGTATTTTTGTCTGTATTGCGGGGTGAATACAACATTTATAGTTATTTTGTCATTGAAATATAAATAAATATTAGGTATAAAGTATAATATATTTTCATTCAATACATTTTTTTAGTTTATATGTCATTTTGTTATATTAAATAGTTCCACTGTTTCTTGGATTTTTAAATTGATTGGAATTATTCCTGCCAAAATGCACACAGTTTCATGAGAGATGGTAAGGTAGGAGATACTAAAGATAGTTCAAGTCAGTCTCATACAGTCTATCTGCATACAAACCAATATTATTGGTCCACCATTAACAGTTTTTATGGTTTTTCTGTTTACTTTGTATTTTGTAAACAATATGTTTTTTTTATTGTATAAAATTATCTTCAAATATGTTTTGCATTTTACTATTGAGTTATTACTCTTTAAGTTAATAGTAAACTTTAATCGAGTCTTGGTGTTCTTTTTTATTTTTTAACAATGCCAATTAATGAAACTCGTTTAAGACATGGTATGCTATAGGAATTTTGAAGCGGTTCTGGAGTAGGTGAAGCTTACAGAAAAATTACAATAGTTTATTCTGATTCACAAGTCTCAGAAAATTTGAAAAGTGGTTAACATGTTTTCGATCTAGTAATGTTAGTCTGTGTATCTCCCTGGAGCTGGTCGACCCAAAGAGTTTAACAATGATGTTCTTAAAAGTTTGTTGGGATTAGATCGAAAACTTTTAAGTCCACATTAGTGGACACTACCCATACCACTGTATTTACTGGGCACTAACCACACCACTGTATTTACTGGGCACTACCCATACCACTATATTGAATTATCTCCGAGAACTGGGCAAGGTCAATAAGTATGGGATTTGGGTTCACCATTATTTAAAAATTTCAATGTGTTACCATATGTACTTTATTATTGGTTCGATTGGAATTGGATTCTTTTGTTGAACGTACTGATACTGGGAATAAAAAATGAGTTCTCTATATCAATATTAAGTGAACAAAACAGTGTTTAAGTCCAGGTCAACAACCTATTTCAACTCCTAAACTTGGAATTTACCAAAAAAATCTCTTATGTGTTTGGTGAGATATGTGAGGGATTGTGCATTTTGAACTTTTGAGTTTGAGTCAAACAATAACTGCTCTCATTTAATCTCAGCAATTGGACAAACTTTTATGTAAACTAGTTGAAAAAATCCTACTTTCGTCAATCATCGAGGAATAATCTTGCAACAAGATACTACAAAACTACTTATGGCTAGAATTACCCATGAAAAACTGAAGGCCTTATTTAATTATTATTATTATTATTATTATTATGGAATGGAAAATTCTTCCTCATCCAAGCTGCAGCTCTTATATTGCCCAATCTGATTATTATCTCTTCCAATCCCTTCAGGACTTTCTTTCTGAAATAAACATTGAAAGAAAAAAGTGAAGTTGAAAAATTAATTTTAGGTTTCTTTGATTCCGATTCACCTAATTTTTATAAGAAAGGACCCTTCCCAAAAGGTGATTATATAATTGATTAGATATATTTTGTTAATAAATGCTGAATTTTTTTAACTAGAATCTGTTTTCTTTAAATACTATCTTTCAAACCTAGTATTATATAAAAATTTGTATCAATAAATTTTATTGTAAATATTTTAGTTAGTCCAGAAATAACACGAGGAGTTACTCTACACCTTAATATTTCTATTTTTTCATTATCAACTTTATTTAAAAAATATAAATAGTGAGCAGCAATATCAAAATAAGCTTCTAGAAAAATATAATGAATTAATACTGATTTTCTCAAGACATACAATGGCAAAAATTAGGAGATGGCATCGCTTATCCCATAGATGTTTAATAGGGTTTAAGAGATGACTACTATTAACATTAGATTGAAGTATTTTCTGGTCATAAGGAAGCAATTCTAGACATCATCTCCACAATCGGGTAAGAATTAGATATCAAACTCATAAAAAATGCACTTTATGCAGGCATCTGCTGTTAGAGACCTCTAAAAATTAATTCAGTCATAGCTTCAAAATTAATCCCAAATCCAAATTATAACTCCTTCTGCACTATATTTCTTTTTGTGAAAAATAACTCTTAGTAGTTACTTTTCTTCATCCAATTCTTCACTTTTTCCGTTTCTTGATAATAATCAAATATACTTCCAACAGTAGTTCAAGAAATATTTAGTAATTTTGATATAGATTCTTTTTTTCTTTCAGCAATGTAATTATTCTGGTTGCACTAGTTACGCTTAAAATCGTTCGCCTCATACCTTAGGAACTGTCATTTCATATGTTCAAGGGAATTAGTTTAATGTTTGGTTTTTCTAGTTGATTTTTGTCAAAGTTAAATAACATTAGCTCAATTTGTATTTTCTTTTTTAGGCATTTGTCCTGTGAAGAAGATCGTCAAGAGGAAGCAAAATTACTTATTAGCCATGGTGCAAAACTGAATATAAAGAACAAGGAGGGTCAAACTGCTTTAGAATTAGCTCCCACAGCATTACAACAGAAGTTAATGCAGTTGGTTTAATTTATGGATGGCTAATATATTTTATTTTGTTTTTTACTTGTATTTATAAAGTTATTTTAATAACCTATATAACTGTGTTTATGTTTATTTAAAACCACATCTGAATTCCTTATTATTTCCTAGGGAAGATTATATATGTGTGTGTGTATAATAGTATTAGAACATAGCAATACATATACAGTTCCATTTAAAAAACAAAAGTATCTAATTGCTAATATAGCAATATTAGCACCATCTAACAGTGATAGAAAAAATTTACCACCTCAGCGACCTCTGTGGGTAGGAAGAGGTAGAGTGCTGAAAGCCATTTTTGGGGGGTTTAAATAATTTTTTTTCCCATTGGATTCAACCTCACCATGTGTGAGTAGGCTTCAAGAAATTATTTCCAGGCTAAGAAAGGAAGAAAAGAAAAGAGAAGATATGATGCCTTACCATTCATCTGAGTAAGTTCACTTCAACTAGATCTTCACCCTCAGGAAATATTACCATATCACGTCATCAATGGTTGCAATTTTAATAGACCCCAAATTCACTCACCTAATCTAACTTGAAATATTTTCTTTGGCAATCCCCTTACTACCATGTAAATTGTTTAATAGATATTTCTTTAAATTTGAGTCAATTTTGTTTTCATTAACTTTCTTACTTACAGTACACTTGACTACCTAACCAGCACATTCTAAAGTGGTAGTAATGCCTAGCCTTAAGTTGAAGGCGTATTTTATACATATTCATTGCCCAATTTCTGCTGCAACTAACTTCTTAATCAAACAACATACCCAATCATTAGAATTTGGTAACGGTTCTCTCTAAGAAAGAAGTTGGTGAATAATAAACCTTTTTAAGTATTGCATTTTGTTTGCTTAGGATAAAAGGAACTTAACAAATAGGCTTTACACATCAACATATAAATATTATGATAAGATAGAAGAAATAACTATAGGAGCCATGAGACAAAGATAAAAGGAATAGAATAATTAAATTCATTTTATCATGATTAAATAACTTATATTAAAATATTTTTTCTATACATCTCTGATCAGAGGGCCTACTTATTTTGTAAATTATAAAAATTTACAATACTTCTCTGTGTTCAATAGTTTAAATTAAATAGATACAATTTTTATCTTTTTAGATCAATGACTACTATAAAGTAATGTTTCCTTGATCAGAAGTATTTGGCACAGAACCCTACTCCAATTCAAACTTTGTACATTCAATTAATATTAAAAACATTTAAATACAATTGATAACATAAGGAGCAACATAACTATCTCAGGATCATAATGGAACGTACATCAGACAGTTTGCTAAAAAACTAAAGTTTATTTAAAAAATGGTTGATAGATTTAATCGTCTATAGTGTATATTGTGCAAATTTTATTAGATCTTCTGACATAATACATTTGGTACATAATCAGGACTAAAATGAAAAGTAATCATTCAAATAATAAATAAATAGAAGGATTAAAGTCAAAGATAGAAATAAGTGTTACAAATAGTAAATTTTAAAAAATAAGGTTGAAATTTTTTTTGTTGGAGCTAGTTATTTTTTGAACTGTACATAGTCCCTTCTACATCTAGGTATCTCCGTTATTAATTGGACTCTGAGGTTAAGAGTATGTCATATTAGCTAGATAGACACCTACTTCCTTCATCCACACTAAACATTCAAAAAATCAAAAATGCAAATTATCAATAGCATTTCTTTTAATTCTAATTGTATTCCTCTTATTTACTTATTATTCATTTATAAAAAAAGTACCCTTTACTTTTCTATTTTTGATTCAATTTCAGTCCTGATGATGGTCCAAGTGATTGGATTGAAAAGTCATCACGTGTAATAAAGTTCCTGAGTTCTGATTATTTTCTCCATGGCTTAATAAAAAACAGTAACTTAATAACTTATATACATTTTTACTCACTTATTCAAATTTATACACATTGCAACACTCTCTCAGTTCAAAATGTTTTTGATAATGAGTCAATCACAATCTTCATCCTCAGGTTATACACAATGCAACACTCACTCAGATCAAAATGTTCGTCAATTATGTATCAATCACAATCTTCATTCTCAGGTTCTGGAGGATCAAAATCACGAGTTCTTACATCAGCTTCTTCACCATACTGAATTATATTATCTATTGTTAGAAGTAAATCAGAAATGCATTCATTATCTTTGATATTCAGAGGGAAAAACCTAACCAAACTATAATCATCAATAATTCTTCCAATACATTCAGTTAATGTCCTGTACTTTAAATTCCATTTAGAGCTTGATTCCATTTCACCTATGAGATAGTGTGGATCAGGGTCCAGGAAGTTCTCAAGCTTACTTTTGGCTGATTTACTAAGTAAGTCCATTTTGCTTAAAATATTTACATGAGGGAGTTCTAAATTTACCATGACAGACAAGGCAGACATAGTTCCTGAAATAAATTTAGCACCATCTACCATAAATTGAGCATCAATCAAGAATACAGCACAAATGTGAAAGTTCCAATTTTGAAGAAGATCAACTAAATGCTTTATGGTAGTCATGTGAGTATATAGTTCAATTTGTCCAGGACAATCAAAGAGAATATAATCATCATCAACATCTCCAAGCTTTTCACGTAACCATTCATGATTTTCAAGAAGATATTCCATGCAAAATATTAAACCTCCATTTGGTCCAAACTTCAAATCCACATCTTCCATAGCATCATCAACATGTATCAATTCTCGAACATCAGCTATAGGGTCATAAGTAAAAAATTCAGCTGCTGGATCTAAATTCACAACTTCAATCGTTTTATTACAACTAGCTGCATGTTGAGCAATAGCAGAGCAATAAGTAGATTTACCGCTCCCAGCAGGACCAATAACCAGTTGACCATACCTCATTTTTTCAGCTTGTAAATAAACAAAAAATAAAAGTAACTAAGCACACTTCAAGTGTCTTGGGCGGTACTTTAGAAGTAGGTTACGGTAAGGTTGACATCTACTGAAGTTGAACACATGTGTATCGATCCCTTAAACATCGAAGTCGATGAAGTAATAAATAACGTTTACCTTAACTTTTAACGCTACTATTACGAAACAAATTTTTAAAAAACAGATAATAAGTGCGTCTACTTTGTTACAGATGTTGTGCGACTACTGCCTTACTTGTCAATTTGGCAAAGTCAAATATAAAAATTGTTTGGTAGAAATTGGCTTGCTAATATTGGACGAAATAAGGTTTTATTATTTTATATATGTATATATAGTTGACCGTAAAAATTGATATATAAGAAGATGGTCTGGGTTGCGGTCAAAAGTGAAATAAAAATAGTTTACAACTATTTATTTTCCAACGTTTCGCCCCACTTTGCAGGGCTTCATCAGGACTAAAAAGATACAAATTGAAACTATGTTAAGATAAAATGATAGAAATAAAAATAAAAAGATACAATGAAAAGAATAAAAAACAAGTAACAAAGGCAAGAGTAAAAGTTTCATATAAAAATACGTAAAATATAAAGCTAAAAACGTACAGGAGATGTATATAAAACAAAAACAATACGGGGGAAAAAAAATATATATATAAATATACAGAGATAAAATAAACGTTATGAAAGAATAATAAAAATAAA
>NW_027108759.1:298814-302962 GCF_000696795.3 Halyomorpha halys | reverse complement strand
AATATATATATAAATATACAGAGATAAAATAAACGTTATGAAAGAATAATAAAAATAAAAAATAAATTAAATAAATAAATTATTTTAGCTTTGTAGATAATTTAATCGTTCATTAAATCAGGAACCTGAATATTCCGTGAAATGTACAGTTTACACAGAAACTAATACAATTTTAACAAGTTCCTAAGAGAACTTTAGCAGGATTCTAAAAAAATAAGCATGGGTACAAAGTTGGATGGGCCATAAGGGTTTTGGTCCAAAAAGAGAGTGGAATTACCAGAGGTTCTGGAGAGTGCTAGACATGAAACTTGAGATAATTTCTATAAAGCATGGGCGTCCCCCCCATGATTTTTGGGACCCAAAAAAAAAATTCAAATGATAATAATGAAGGACTAACGAACCCGAATTCAGCGTTGTGTAATCTTCTAAATTCTACCGTT
This sequence comes from Halyomorpha halys, assembly GCF_000696795.3. Lineage (NCBI taxonomy): Eukaryota > Metazoa > Arthropoda > Insecta > Hemiptera > Pentatomidae > Halyomorpha > Halyomorpha halys. Next base: position 302,522 of record NW_027108759.1, on the reverse strand, counting down.
AATTCATCCTTTTTCGGTTCGAATATTTTGCGCAATACTTTATTTTCGAAAACCCTAAGACGCTGTTCATCCCTTAGTGTAAGAGGCCACGTCTCACATCCATGAAGAAATGTTGGAAGGATAATAGTTCTGTAAATTCTAATTTTTAAGTTTTTCAAAAGAAGGCGTGAGATAAGCAGTTTCGAAATTGAAAAATAACAAGCATCTCCCGCCTTCAATCTAGCTTTTATTTCCTCATCAATTTCGTTTTTTCTAGTTACCGTAGAACCTAAATACTTCAACTTTTCTACCAGTTCAGACGTATTTCCTCCTATATCTATATCACTGATTTTTTTTAGAATGCGGAATTAGATATCTTTCTTTTATCCAACGTTTCAGAATGGAATATATATATATGTGTGTGTGTGTGTGTGTGTGTGTGTGTAATGGGCTGAGACCGGCTCCCCCTTGGCGAAATCCAGCCTACTCCCATGCTATAAAGCTATGAATTCAGTGAAAAAATTGATTAAATTTAGAACTAGCTTAGCTAAGGAAAAATTAGAAACGTTTAACTAAAGCCAATTCATGTCTGTTTATACACGTGCCACTTAGGTATTAGACCTTCCGAAAGATTTTAGTCATGTAGGGGCAATTTTAACGAAAAAAATATATATTGGTTGTAATCACTTCAGTTTACCTAGTGCATTACATCTACCTAACCGGTCCTGTTCAATAGATTTACTTATTTTTCTTTTCTTAATTATACATATAAATAAGAAATGTTTTTAATTAAATCAATCTGAACCTAATAGATAAACGGCTCCTGCTACGGCTCGGGATCCGAGCCAAGTGTAGGCAGTCTTTTAAACAACTCCAACCACAGCCAAAAACCCGATGATTCCCACTGCTTAAAATGTGAAGCAGCACATCTGATAAAAAAAAAATATATTATTTTGCAATTTTTGTAGAATGTAAAATCCGTGGTGAGCTGTAAAAATTCATTTTTTATTGTGTACATGTTGCTCTTTGGCAAACTGTGAATACATCGAACCGTTTACAACGGTTTGGTTACAGTCGAGGAGGATGCTATCAAGGCCTTGTGTTGTTTGTTCTCACTACAGTAAGAACGTTTTATGTTATTCAACCGTAACTAATAAAACAGTAAAAATATTTTATTTGTGTCCACTAACCTCGCGTTCAACAGGTTATTGATATGAAATATGCAATAATTAGTAAGGTAACATGGTTGAATTGACATCACAGATCACAACCTCACCTTTGAAGGGATAAGAGGATATACTTCGGTGAAATTCAATGGGCGCAATTATTGCTCATATATTTATCTCTGTAAATAATGGGGGGAACTTATAAAAAAGAACCTTTTTTAGAATCCATTCTTCCTATTATAACTTACAGTTTGTCATTTTAATAATCTCAGAATGTTTTTTGAAAACAAATTTAAGAAGGCAACCGTCGAAGAAGAGGTGGTTAATATTTTTTCCAGCATTCCAACATCAGCCTTCTGGATGTTCTCATTGCAAACCTCTTCATTACCTCCTAAAGTTTTGTATTTATTGTGTGTATTATACGTATTTATGTACATTTGCTCGGTTTTTTAATGATTTAGTTTGATTATAATTAATCAAAATTTAAAAAGTAATAAATGAATTTTATGAAGTAACAATAAAATGTTGGGGGTATTTCTTGGAATGCGGAATTGTATATCTTTGTATTTCCCAATGTTCCGAATGGAATAGACACGCCCGCGCACGAGTTTGTGTGTGTGAAATGCGCCGAGGTCTGCTCCCCCCCTTGGTGACATCCTGCCTACACTCATTATATCTGTAATCTCAAATAACTTTAAATTAAAAAATATCGAGATACCATTTCAATGCTTATCTTATTTCTAATAAAAATAATATTAAATTAATATTTAATCGGAATATATATCGGTCATGTCCGTCATCTTTTGATAACACTCGATATTACATCGAAGGTCGGCGACTAATTAGCTAAGGATGATTCATAATGGCAGTAATACTTCTAATTTGATTGATGCAGTGTATTGAAAATTTGAAGTCTAAGAGCTTTCTAAGCCTAGTAAACTAGCCGAATATTCAAAAACAAAATCAGACTTTAAAAAGTCTAAAACAGATATTAAAACTGAAATTACAAAAAGAAAAGATTAATATTGCAAAATAATAGTGAAGCATCTCAGCAAGCAGAATCAAATGTATACTTACCTTTTTAATTTGGAAGTTGAACAGTGACAGTTGGTAACAAGTTTACAAAATATCATCATTTTATGGCTGTACTTTGTAACTACACCACCTTTTCTGATGTAGACCCCATTTTGCCTCCTACTGACTGGTCTCTTGCAGCTGACATATCACTCTATATTTATAAATAAGTTTTTTTTTTTTTTTCCCCCTACGCCACAGGAATTGGGCTATTACGTCATTTTCCCTCTCGCAGCCCAATACAATTTTACTCTTCCTCTTAGTTGGTCCGCATCTCGCTCAACATCCTCCAGACCAACACACGCCAAAAGATGGTCCCCATCAATGTCTCCCATGGTGCATAGAGGACATTTCGGGGAATCTACGATGCCAATTCGATGGAGGTGTTTTTGGAGAAAATCATGTCCTGTTACTAGCCGAAAACAGGCCACTCTCTCAGCTCTGCTAAGATTGCCGGGTATTCGTTTATCCTTATCCAGTAGGCTCTCCCACTTCTTTCCTTCCGCTTGAACTTTGTGTCTAACACTTGTTCTGTCCTTACAATAAGAGTTTATAAGTGATTTCACTGTTTTGTAGTAAAGTGGTAGAACAGGCTGGTTCTCTGCACAACCAAGTTTAGCCAACTTGTCAGCTTGTTCATTACCATCTATGCCAACATGGCCTGGTATCCACTGCAGAGCTATTGCCCTTCCTCTTTTCTTCATGATAGCAGCCATGTTTCTGCACTTTTCTTCCGTGGGTGACTCTGCGGCACCTGGTGTTGTTAATTTTTGTATTACGGCTTGAGATTCACTGAAGATTACCGTGTTGTCATTGCATTCAATAGTGGCTTCCATCGCAAAGCAGATAGCCTGCATTTCTGCATCATAATTATCACATCCAGCTCCAACGGGAAATGACAATTGGAAGTTGATTGAGTATACACCTGCTCCTGCTCCCTTGTTAATACCGGACGCAGACCCATCGGTATAAATGTGTGGCCATTGCTCTACGGGGTATAGCTCATAAATTGTTCTAAGCTCGGGTTCAGGGCAATCTTTCTTGATACGACTACATGCCAGTTTGAGTCGCCCGTAGCGTAGACTTCAGCGGAATCGTGCTTTGGCATGTAGGAGATGCTTATATTCTGTCTTTCATCAGTTGGTAGGTCTATGTGGTGAAGCATTTCCCCAGCTTAGGGGAGGGACCTCAGTCGTTCATTCGCTTTACGATAATCCAACCAGTGTTCCTCTCGTCGCATAAGCTTTTCATAGAGACACAGAGCAGTCTTCTCCTTCCTATCCTGTAATGATTCAAGACCTTGTAGTTCCATAGCTGTAATGGGAGTCGATTTCACACCGCCAATGATTATGCGTAAGGCTTGATTTTGAACTTTTTTAACCCTGCTTTGGAGGAGGTTATTAAAAGTTCAGCTCAATACTCCAGATTAGGCCGTACTGAGTACGTCTTGGGATGCTCCCCATTTAGTCCCTGTTAGCCTTTTCATCAG
>NW_027108759.1:188833-298454 GCF_000696795.3 Halyomorpha halys | reverse complement strand
CCCAGGGTGATTAATCATTATCCTCTCAACTAGATCATCAATCATTATGTTGAATAAATAAGGACTTAGGACTGAGCCCTATGGTACACCTAGTTTGGTTTGCTGATAACTGGACACTGAACTACCATAGCAGACCTTAATAAATCTCTGTCCCAGGAAAGATCGAATCCATGAGAGGAGATTGCTACCTACACCCTATTTTACCCATACCTTTCAACTTAGTAATAAGTTTTTTGCTCCATACGCAGTCGAAAGCAGCTTGGAAGTCAATAAACACTGCAAGTGTATGTTGTCTTCTTTGGAACCCATCTTTCACTTCCTGAGAAAATCTGAAGACCTGCTCAACCATGTTTCTCATCTTCCTGAAACCCGCCTGTCTGCCTGAAAGAAGTTTTTTAGGCTCAAGATATTCTTGTAGACGCGCTATAACCATTCGTTCCACCAGTTTACAGAGTGGATGATTCTTTTATTTACAATGCAGAATACAGTCATATAATACAAGTCCCATCCAAATGTCTTGTCAATCCAAACTCAAAACTCTTATTTTACCCTGAGCTTCTCCGAACAGTTTCCACCAGATCTATTTATTTATTTGACAGAAGTTTCCAAGTAGTTTTTATAAGATTATTGCCTCTAGAAACTCCACCTTACATAGCATTTCAATATTTTCTTCCTCACTCAGCATGCTAAGGCCTAGCTTTTCAAATAGCCAATGGACATAGGCTTCCCTGGCTGACCAAGGCTAAATATACAATAGACAAACCATTGTTGCAGGCAAATAATTTAAGAAGTAGATGAATTAAAAAAAAAAAAATTCATAAAGTAGAAAGTTTATATATCATTGAAAAGCCTATAAATCAGAAAAAAAAATAGTGTTTTTAAAAATATATAAAACTTCCTATGTGAGAAAATGAGTTTTACAACTTAAGTAACTACACTAAATAAACTAAGAATTAGAAATTGATAAAATAAATAATAACTTGAAATAATGGTAGCAATATAAAACAAACAGCACTACAATGTATTTATTTAATCTAACATTTGTAACAATATATTTCATCAATGACTGTATATACATATTTACAGCTATTTATGTTTATGACACAAATAATACAATGTCATTTACAAATGATCACAAGTAGTGTTAGTATTATATAAGTATCCAATCATTCAAAATAATTTGAAAAATTCTTGATATTTGTAACTAACAGTGTTTTAAGTTAAAATGAAACATAAAGTACTATAGAAAACAAAAAATATATATATTTAATTTCTGTCACTATAAAAATGATAAAATTAAAGCCATATAAGATAATCACAACATAACAAGCATTTAACTAAACAGTATTGGATAATACTGAATGTTATTTCTTACAAACCTGCAAAAATTTCAGTAAATACAATAGTTACAAAGTAATGAACAAAAAATAAATACAATTTTAATAAGTTAATAATTAACTCTATTGTAATATTTACAGAATATACATCAGGAGTATGAAGTTCCAGTTTAAGAGATCTACAACTCAGCATATAGAAACCTATCCACATTCTCCTTTTAATTTAGATTTTCACCTTTTAAGGTTACTGGAAGTACCCATCAAATTACTGCAAGTTTCTGATACAAGTAAACTTGACAAGCTCTACTTAGAGTAAGTCCAGCAACTAGGTTATTCTTGCTGACTATACTTCATGAATGTCAGTAGATTTACTTTGTACATCTCATGAACAAAGTTGTTACTTTAGAAAAAAATAAAATCATTAACAATTCTAGTACAGAAAAAGTTTAAGAAATAAAATATTGTCTGCAAGACATCAATGACCTTTTATAATAATAAAGTACCCAACTATTATATAAAAAAAAATAAAGAAAGAAACTAATAAAATAAATTACAATATTGGTCTCACTAATAATGAATAATTAATTAAATATAAAAAGGAATTAATAATCTTTTTAACATGTTATATTCCAGCACACAGTGGTATAGCACAGAAAACGTGTCCTTCTATATTGTATAGATGGCATCCTATGTTTCATACAGTATTTTGAGGAAGTGTAAAAATGAAATTTGTAAATAATTTCATAAAATACCATTATAATGTCTTGAATAATTCTGTTTAAAAAAGTTTTCATATTATTCAGATCAATTCATGGTGAAAGCTGTTAAAAAAATTGTTTGAAATGAATATGTTATCACAGATATGCTTGAGTAGTGACACATCTGACAAATGTTTTATTTTGTGTTTGAGATATTCCATAGATTGAACCGTAGACTGGATTAATATGTAACAAATCTAATAGCTTTAGGAAAATCTTTAGAGGGCCCTCAGTTAAGAAAGTAACTGTAAGTGTGGAATACAATCAATTTTAAATAAAATCAAAACTTTTTTGACAGATGGCCACTATTCAAGGCAAAGCAGTGATGTACAGAGTAGGTAAAAAAAAGTTGTGAAATAACTACAAGCTAAAATTGCTATGGAAACATTGTTTATTAATTAATGGACCATTATTTCCAAGATATCAGCTTGCAGTTTAATATTAATCCTTCCCAATAACTCTTTACAATAAAAATATTGAAATTTACTGACGTATCCTGAACTACAAACTGTATTGAAACTACTCACTTTCAAACAGAATTTTCAATAAAAATCGGAACAGTATGGATGGTTTTGTGAAAATAGGAATTTTTAAAATAATCCCTGGGTACATAAACTAATTTAATCATTCCTTCTATTGAAAAATAGGGTAATGTAATATTATTTAAATTGGCCAATATACTTCTAGCTGAATAAGTATAACTAGGTAAATATTGTTTTTGAAAAATAAATCCTTTTAATGAAGTATTTTTATTAAAAATAGGTACATTAATATCTAACTGAAGTTAGATTTGTTTTCAGGAAAATAAGGTATTCTTAGTTTTTAATGGAACTAAATTGCTGTTTTTTTAATGATAACTTACTTTTGGAAATTTGATTTTTAACACTTTTAGTTGGAATCTTTCTAGAATTACTAAAAAGTCTCTCCACTGATCTCAGAACCAAAAAGGACTGGTAGGCACATTTGCTCGACTTGTTCTCCCCACCAATAACAAGCAACAGAATCTAAGTTGTATAGGCAAAAAGTGCAAAACTGTTTTACTAACTTATGGAAATAAAACAGCTTTGCAAAAACCAAAACAAAAAATTATTAAATTTTTAAGAAGGAATAATTTAGTATTAGGTAGAGATTTTAAATACCAAACCATTTGTAAAATAGTTTTTACTTTAAAATTATATTAGATCTTTTGGGGAGAGTTTACTAAGTTAATCTAAATATGAACATAATAATTTACAAATGATATATAAAAGAATAGATAAACCTTAACTTAAAATTAGAGTGAATATCTTTTGTCCATGCCCATTTCCAATATTTAATAATTAAATTAAATATAATTCTGAAAACAGCTTTCAATCTCAACCTCCTATGAGCCAACAATAAAATAATGATCTAAGATACGTCTTCAATATTCTTTCATCAATTGATATTAATAATTTTAAATTTTAAAAATTGTATTTCATAGAAAATAGAGAAAAATATCAAAATAAATATTCTTTCAAAAGCTCAATTGAAGGGAAGTTTTATTTTAAGAATCAAAATAGTGAAATTGACTAGATGATTGATGGAACACGTGTGTCTACAATGTGTGTATCCAAGATTGAGTTTTGAGAGGTTCAAAACCATTAATAATATTATGAAAATGAAATATGATTGTATAAGATCCAGGAAAATAAAACTAAATTTATAATTGAGGTTAAATGTAATAAACTAAAAACTTATTATGCCATTACCACGATAAAATTTATATAGGGGTGTCCAGAAGTGTACTCCTATAAAAGGCATCAATCATAATTTTGGAAGGAACCTTCGTTTTATGGGGGTTTAAACTTTGGGGACATTCAAAGCAGAGAATAAGATAAAAAAAACTCGGAAACACCTATTCTATGTTAACAAAGAACAAAATATATGGATCCATTTTTTATTGTAAAAGTGAAGATGCCAGTTGAATTTCTAGGGAAGGGAGGGCTGCAATATCACCCTTGAGGGAGTTGATATCACTGATACCATATACCAAAAATTAGTTAATATAATTTTGATTTCATTAGAAACAAATTTTTTTCTTCTATGGATGGTAGAAAGCACTCAAATGTTAAAAAATTATAACATGTAATATTAAAAATAAAAATAATATTTTTTTTTGTAAGATAATAAATTCTTCAAGTATTGTAGTACTAAGCTAGCCATTCTCTTTTTACTTATCCTTTGTTACAACATTAGCATGGCAGAAACTACCTATACTCATTTCTAAGACCATTGAAAACACCCATATAAATACTTAGAACAAGTTTATTTTATAACTTTCAGCATGAAATGTTTGACAAAATATCAGATTTTACAGTGTATAGCTCAGTGTGTACTGAATAACTCAAATTATTTCTGGGGATAATTTACATGAAATTTACTTATAAATCAGTTTTCTGTTATACCTGTAAAATAATATTTTTGCCACTTAAGGGGTTTCACAGTGGTTATAAAACATGAGTGCTTTACACTACCACATAGGAGATTAAATCATGTTTCACTGGACAAAGGTTTTAATATCAGATGTTCTATATTATCAATCACTTGGGACTAAAATCATCAACATTTTTTAGAATTTGGAATTAATGATATAGAACTGGAAAAGTTTACATAAATATAAAAATATTTCACTTTGGTTCACCCAGAAATAAATTATATAAATAATATCATATTTGCTATTAAAATTGTGATAATTATTTCATATTCCATCTTATTTTCTGCTAAGAGAAATTGAACAATCGTCAGATAAAAATTATAAAATTAGTCAGATAAGGGAGTTTGGCTGATCACAACTGTTGTTACCATGGCATTAAGAGGGTTAAATTAAATTCTCAAAACAACTTTTATGGAAAAGATAGCAAAATATAAACTCTATTAGAATAAAAAAAAACAAAAAAAAAACTCTGTAGTCAATAAGATAATTATAATTTACTAAAAATTTTAGCTAAATCCAGTGACATAACAGGCCTATTTATTTAGAATTACATTTACGGGGGGAGGGGGGAGCTGCATAGATAGAATGAATGAGCTGGCAAAGGAAATATTTTTCAGGAATTAAATTATTTAAAAAATAAATCAGCAAGTAAAGAACACAGGTTTACAGTAAATGTACCGAGAGAGACCATTATTAAAGGGCAATATAAAAAAATAAACAACAGCTACGACTTTAAAATATAACCAATACAAAATTATAAACAATAATAAGAAATCGAATTTCTTTCCAATCAACATTATATTAGTTAAATTATACGATTGAAAAAAAGTGCTTTATCATTATACTGAAATTGATATGCTACTATATTGTTGACATCTTATACAAAGAAGTATTTATGTTATAAATTTTATTATTGTTTCTATTACATGGAAAAAAAGTTAGCTTTAATTGTGATTTAAGAAAAAGAAAAAAAGAAAATAGAACTTTACAATACTAAAAAAATAAATAAATGTTTAATGAAAACATTTGAACATAAACTGTTGAGCAAAGATATTTATTGAATCCACAGTCTTTATTATAAAGTAATATTCATTAAATAAATAATTTGCACAGCATAGCTCTATGCAATTTAATTAGGTGCATCTTTTTCATTATGTAATTTACCAAACTTCTGGTTCCTAATATTTCATTGAACCTTTCAAGCTTCGAACAGAATAATACAGATACTATCTGCATTATATTTCATAACCTAACTTCCCATACTCAGTATTTCAGTAAATTATGAGGTTCACTGATACAGTGATTTTAACTTGAAATTATATGGGTATTACTTTCTTACTCAATATTATACCTGATAGTAGTTATCAAGTACATATAAAAAATGGCATTTATGATTAAAAAGGCAGGAGTTTTGATTGCTGTATCAGTCACATTGTTGAATTTAAATATATTCCTTTTAAAGCTCAAAACAGTAGAAGTTGAGGGGACACATTTTCCAAATGTTTCAAACAAGAATTCAATTTCTAGACTTCAGTGATAAAGGTTCAACAGAATTCATCTTGCCCTAATCAAGCTCTGATTCAGTCACTTGCCTAGAGTCACTTTTTGGCTGGTCTCCTCCACCACCTTCTGTTTCAGTTTCACTGGAGCTGTCCCCGAGTCCGTTTAATATTGATTGAAACAGATTTCCTACACCACCAACAAAATGTTAATTAAAAATACAAGATTACATAGTTTAAAAATAATAAAATTACAACTCAGTACAACATGAATTATAATGAATATGTTTAGGAAAACAGGAAACCCATTCTAGTGGGATGCATAAATCTTATTATATTTTAATTTCTAAATACAAAATAAAAAATTGGTGAGGCACAAGCATGAGACAACTTTCACTGCCTAACTTACTTTAAGTAGAAAGTAATTAACAACTAAAAACCACAGATAATCAATGATTATTTCAAAACAGCATTTCTTTATTATTCAAGAAGGCAATACTTCCTTAAACTATACCTCCAAGATAAATGAAAGTAAAAATTACAGATGGTACGTAAACACATTTATTTAAAACAAGGAACACTCAATCAAACTACAAATAAATAAGATTTTTTTTACTAATTAAAATTCAGATTCTAAAAGTTAATCAGTTTATTTCAAAATTAAATTTAAGATTTTCAATGAAAATTGGATTTATCTAAATGAGAAATTCCATAAAATTTTCCAAACGTGGATCAAAAACTTATGATAGAATGCTCTTAAATTAATTACCATATCTTTTTACAACCCATCTCATTTTTATAATTTTTAATTACTTTCCACATCTTTATACTATAAATTTTTACCTTTCCAGCAGTAAATTAAGCACCTATATTATTACTCTAAATTCCAGAAATTTCTTTTCAACCTTCACAAATATTCCTCTTTTTTAAATTATTTTCTTTTAGTTATTTGTCAGATTTTATTATTAGTTATTATTTATGACTATTAGAGGTTGGTATTTATTTCAAATAGGCAAAATTAACCCTTATCTTTGTACAGTAAAGAAATCAACACCATGACCTAGGAAATTTCTTTTACCCCCTCCTTTTTGTTTCCTTAAATCTTCCAAACTGTAGAAAGCCCAAAAAAGAAGACTTCACAGGGTAATGACAATATTGACATAAAACAAATTGTGGTACTAATCAAGTTAAATAAACCTTTACTGATAAAACTGATCAGTCTGATTAAAATGACTCTTACATTTACCAAGGAAGTTAGAGCAAAGCCAGTTGGGAATACCTACAACAGATTAGATCATTATCGCCATTACAAGGAACACTGAGAGAGCTCCCAACTGCAGCTAAATAATTGAACCTAGTAAGTAATGAGAACAAAACTAAATACTTAAAGACCACCAGAAATTGTTTGTTAAAGGAGAAAGTGAGCCTAACTTCTCAACTTGCAGCTCCTTCAAATACATTCAAAGAATAATTACTTGAAATCATGAAACAGAGGAGGATATAAAGGCGCAAATTGCTACTGGCAATAAGTTTCTTTTTACAATTTATAATCCTCTACGCTTCAAACAATGCTCTAGAAGTGCTAAGCAGCTGATTATAAAATTATAATTACGTCCAAGATAACATACATTAGTGAAACCTGGATTATGGCTGTTATTTAGAATATGTAGAGAATTTGAGAAAGGAGTGTGCTAAGAAAATATTTAGGCTCCAACGACAGAATGATGGATATAAGATAAGAATGAATTCTGAACTGAAACATTTATTTACCAAGCAGTACATTGCAGACAGCAGAATGAAGCAAGATAATCACTTAAACACCCTTCAGTGAGTGAGTAAAGGTGTTCATGAAATATTAATTGCCAGGATTTCGTAACGCTAATGTGCCGAATATATTAAGTCTGAATTAATTCTGATGATTTAACAATTTTTAAATAATATAATTAATTATTCAACATATTAAAAATCTGACTATGATGAACATTTATCCATAATAATAAAATTGTTTTTCTTAACTACTTGTTTTATTAATCATAGTTTGCATATTAATGAGCAAGTGATATTGTAAAGGGCTTACCAAAGAGAGATCTGGGCTGCCTCCTAGACGCTGGAAGACCAAAAAATATCTGACCAATTTTTTCTAAATAGTCAAGATAAGACGGATCTCTTTTCAAGGATAATGCATATTCTTCACAAAGTACTGTAAAAGCACTAAGTGCACCACTAAAACAGAAATTTGCACAATAACAAATTTTACGAACATATCTGTATATATAATTTTTATAAAAAAACAAAAAGTTATTTACCTTTCAACAGCCTTCAGAAGGAATGAAATAAAATTTAACAGAGGTAGAAGGTAAGGAGGACCTTCAATATATGGATGCTCTGTAGTGTAGCATTCAAAAGTAATGACAGCCATTGCTTTATTCCGCAAACAGAGACATCTATTCAGTAAACAGAATCAAATTTTTAAAATGAACAATCAAAATATACACAATTTTACAATTTATATTGACTAGTATTTTTTAAATTAATATTAAATTAGTATTTAAAATAATAAGCTATGTTTGCTAAAAGCTGTTGAAAAATTGTACAGATACAAATCTGGTTGTGCTAGATATATCCTATTGTGCCAAATCTGTCCAAATAGTATATCCTCTTGTACCAAATCTTGCAATTTGATACAAGAGGATATACAAATAAATTACTTATTAAACATAATTTACAACACTATACAATGTAAAAATAATTTAAAAATCCAAAACATGATTTTAAAAAAATGTTAAAATGGTCATTCTTTGATTTCACATATCTGCCTAACAACATAAGTCATTTGACACAGAATTTCAGGTAATTTAAATTATAAACAAGTAACATTATCCAAAAAATACATTGTTTTGGAGTTATTAATGAAAAGCCCCTCATAAATAAAATGCAGAAAATTGTTGCAAAGTACAATGAACTCGTGTATATATATACGGGATGCGGTGGCACCGTGGTAAGGCCCGATGCTACTAACTCCAAGGACCCGAGTTTGAATCTGGACAAAAATTTGTTTTCTGTTACACTGTAGCCATGAGTCAAACCTGTGGGTCCACCTAGCCTCATAAATTGGGTACCCTTAATTGGATGAAAATCTGGAGGTTGAGCCTGATTCTGACCAAATCACCTGCTTGCACAACCGTTGGTCTAGTAACAGTACTTCCTTACAAAGCACTGAACCCCTGAACCTTCATGGATTGTAGCGGTACAAATTTTAATTTTTATATATATATATATATATTTAGAGACAGAGAGGAGAGATGATCGAGAAAAAACAAAGGATGGTCGCAATGTTCCTTTTTTTTTTTTTTTTTTTTTTTAAATTATTTATTTATTGTTACTTATAACTGTACAAAAATATATAAATCAAGTAAATTTGCTGTGTGCTAAGTGATATAATGACATGATAAAAAAAATGTGGAGAATTTATCTATTGATAGAACTCCAATAACATTTCTTCTCTAAACAGATCTCGAGGCCATCTTCTTTTCAGACACTTAGGAGAATTATTAGGTAATGAAGGAGAAGCCTGGTTAAAAACGAGTAGGTTTGGGTAGTTGGGAAGTTTATCATGGAAGGATTGGTATCTTCTTCTGGCCAAATTGGCAACATATTGGACATTAATGTCATAATGGATGACTTGATTTGTGACAAATTAAGCAATGTTCCTTAAAAATAAAATAATAATAAGAATTTCTATCACAGTGATTTATGTAGATTTTTGATTCTAAAGAATTAGAATAGATTAAATTCCTTCTAGCGACGCATATTTTTAACCTCAATCGAGTATAACAATCCTAGAAACAGGAAAACATAGGAAAGAAGGGGTCTGTTACAGTATAAAATAAGAGATTTTAAGGTGATAAAATGAGAGATTTTGTATACTCACTGTAAGACAACTTGAACAATAAAAAGGTCAACTTCACTGGAATACCCACTGGACTGATGAACCTCAACTAACATCGAGCCAAAGCCGGAACCATCACATGACCTCAAAAAATGCCTTCTTGCAAGGGTGTAATTTTTCTCTGTAAAAAAATAATATACATAATACTTTGGAATCATAATCACAAACAGAATCAGGATCAATATAAATCAATTGACATTGTTATTGCTATTATTATTGAACTATTTAGAAGAAATGGTTCTTGACAAATTACTCTATTTTACTTAACGACTGCAGAGACAGAAAAAAAAAAGACTGTTAAGAATAAAAAGAAAGAGGCTACAGACTTTTTTGGGTTCATAACTGTGAAATGACTGACCACTGAATCCACGGAGAAAAATTGAAAGAAGGCTGGAAGATGTTAAATTCAAGCCTGGCACAGAAATAACCCTCATATGATATGAACTACCCATTGGTAAGATAATTTTTCTATTTTGCAGTAAAAAGGGAGGTTGAACTACAGACTGGATAGACAAGAAAACATCAATGTGATCAATGAAGTATCTTTGGATTAAGTAGAGAGGACCCTGAGGAGGATGAAAAATGGTAGGACCTGGAGATCTGATTAATGGAGTTCCAGTAGAACTGAAGGAGATACTAGCTAAGATTTACCCTTCCTGTAAGAAAACTGATCTAGTATAGTAGTGCAGTATCATATAGTATAGTTTAAAACATGAATTGAAACTCTTCAGATACATGATTAATTTTTAATTAATGGCTGCCATTTTTTCAGGTAGCATGATCGACTTTTTATTTCACTTAAACTAGAAGACCAAAAGCCGCTGCTTTCAAGAATGGAAGCCATGATTCCAAATAGTTATCAGTCACCAAAATGTTACCTAAACTAACAATTATTTATCACAGAGCAAACCTAAACATATTAATTATCTATCACATTCATTCAATTACAGATGTAATATTTCTGAAAGATTCTTATAGCAAAAAATACAATTATCTATTTTTTAAAACAAAAAAGAAAGGAAATTAAATGAAAGAATGTAAAGAAGCTGGTTTCAAAATTCCTCAATAATGTCTAGGCTTTAGAATAAAAAAAAAGGCTAATTATCTTTATATTTACATTTTTTTATGTTAGAAAATAATACAGATAAAACTCATTTTAGTTCACCTATTCTTTTTCTACCACCTTTGTATTTAGGTTCTAGATTTGTTCATGTTTAACTTGCGGTATTGTTCATTTTCTTTTCAATAAAAATATTGTCATGAATGAAAGTGTAGTTTTTCTTAAAAATACAAAAAAGTAGTTTCTTAAATCATTGTTCCATAACCATGAAAGTGGAATTGACTATGAAGATTCAAAATGGTTACTAATTTAACAATAGACACATTTTCTCACATATAATGGCTTCTAACATTTAATTAAATTCTTCATAGTATAAATTTTCTAGATAATGATTTGCTGAATAGTCACTGCTATGATGATATTAAAATGTACCACCATCCAGGGGACCCATTCTTGAAATCAATCCTAAGCAATATTTGCTTATTATATGCAATGCAATGGAGACAGTATTCATTAGTCCATGAGAGACTTAACTACCTTCAGAGTTAAAATGGTAAGCTAAGTTGGTTTATGAGAACATTTGCCTGTAGTTAGTGGCCAATACATTCAATATCTATTTCTAAGATATAGCTCCATACACACCAAGTGAAATTGTTAATAGTTTTATGGTGCTCGCCTGAGAGATGCATGTTGACTTGATTTTAAGGGAGGATTATTTAAGTAAGAATTTAAGAGGTAAGAGCCAGAGGCACTCCTGAAGAAATTGTGGCAAAGAATAGGTGAGGAACCAAAAAGATGGGTGAAAGTATTAAGGGAAGACATACTTGAGGAAATGAACAGACAGTGGGTAGCCAGCAATAAAGCCTCAATACCGAAGTATTTCTCCACTGTCTATTCCAGATTACTGATGAGAGGGATCCAACCTGAATACTTGTTTTCACACATTCTTACAGGACAAGGAGTTCTGGAAGTACCTAAAGAAATCGATCCACAGAGCCCCAGCTGTGGAGTTCCATATACAGTGGAACATGCCACTAGATCCTGCAGTGCCATGGAAGGACATCAAGCACGACTGAGGAAAAATGACTCCTGGAGAAGGTGAATTACACCTTTATCATGGAAGTTGTAAGGAGGTTATGGACCACACACATTTCCTCCCTTAGTAGAGGTCAAATAAATAAAATATTTTATTGGTAGCAGTGGCATAAACAAATGTACCATGTGTAATACAAAAATGGTGCAGACTTAGTATGCCATAGATGGCTGAAAAGGGGAAAAAAAAGGGTATTATTCACATTCAAAAAGGGGCATGTCCATATTCTATAGCAGTACCAAGATTTAAGTTTTTTGCATTATCATCTTATAATTTATCATAATCATTGTAATTGATGTTAATGTTTCTAGTAACCATTTTTAATTGATACAATAAATTTCTCTTTTATAAATGTGAAAAATTAATCTTAGAAACTGCTTCTTGCATTTCTCAGAAGAAAAAAACTACACCCACAGTCTTGACAATATTTTAAAAGAAAGATGATAAAAAATAATATAAAAATGTATCCTTGATTTCATTTTATGAAGTCCTTGAAATAAAAATGGTTGAGAATACAAGATTCTAGAACAATCTGATTCCTCCATTATTGAAATGTATTTTGCAGGATCATTCATAACTTTATTAAGATAAATGAAAAAATACTAATATTTGCAGTCTTAAAACATGAAGTTTTCACTACATGTTATGTGAAAGCTAAAAAGCAATGGCAGTTGGTAAAACTAGAGAAGTAGACCTTTTTCCTCTAATATTTTAAGATTAGATCAACTGGCCCTGAGAAGTAACTGATCTGATCTAATATATATTGGACAGCCTGTTTAAACTTTAAAATAAGGATTTTTGGGCCTCAGAAATTAATTAGCATAATACTTCACTCAAAAAAAATTTAAATCAATATAACCTTTTTATCCAATCAAATATGGGATATTAAACATATGTTCTGATAAATATAATGAGTTTTTCTATATATTACTATTAATAAGTCATAAATTTATTTAGGTATCTACATTATATTGACGTGAAAATAAGAAGTAAAATTATTGTAAAGCACATGACTCCACAACATATAACTTATATTTTTTTATCCATGTTTACTAACTAAATAAAATAAATTCAGTCCTTGAGGAATTAATATTGGGACTTTGAAGGTAAACTGCACTACACTACAACAGCATCATGCTGTTTAACAAACGTTACATTAATGCACTTAGGTTATAAATTGGATTATAAACATTTGAAATATATTATGAATAAAATTTGGTCTAACTACTTGAAACTAAAACAAGTTATTAAAAGTATTGCATTAATAGGCACTTACAAAAAAAAAAAAACTCAGTAAGAAAAATATTTTGGAAATCATTTTTGTTAAAGTTACCTTTTCAAAATATATGAGTATTTTAACAATTATTTACTTTTACTTACACGAATCTATTATTATTAACATTATACAACCACTGTACTATTAACACCCAAAAATGTTTTCATTTAAAAACAATTTTCGGTGATTATATAAAAAATTGAAATCAGAATGTATGTTTAGTCTGAGATCAAATTTAATAAAAATAAAGTTATTAAAAGTCCTGTTATTAACTTTTCATTATTAAAAAAGAAAAAAAAAATGGATTGAATGAGTTGACTTTTATTTTGTGTCAGACCCACAAAATAAATTATGACCTTACTTTGACTAGAAAAGTTTAAAACGTGTGGACAATCCAGGGTTTCTAATGAACTAGCCCTAAAGCCAGGCTCATATATGCTACAGAGGTTAACTGCATACAATCTAGCACATACTCAATAAAAATGGTAAATGCAAATTTACGAGACTTCACCTCCCCCACTCTTATCAGGGGCAAACTTAGGGAAATGAGAAAAAGAAATAAACTGAAAGAAAGAGGGAAACAAAACTCTTCAATAGAAATGTACTTATGCGCCCAGTTATATTTTGTTTATTAGACAGGAAAACAATGAACTTTTTTGAACCATCATAGTTTGGAGGGAGGTTATCAATCATGATGGTTCATCCTAAAAATCTTTTCTAATCAAAGATGGATGAAAATCATAAAATACCTATTCTAAATAAAATAGTCATAACACATTATTAATACAAAAAATAAAATAATATAGAACAAACTATCTTGCAAAGGATTGTCTTCAAGTAAACAAGATAACCATTAACATTATCAAAACTGAAACAAATAAAAAATTATTACCTTTCCAAAAAACCTGAGCAATCATTTGATGTAATTTTGGATGTCCCAATTTATGCTCTGGCGTAGATGACCATCGCACAGCAGAATATAAAAAGTTTTCTCGCTCAGGTAATTCTGGGTTTAATATGCTGAGAAGACTGTAAAAAACTGTGAGTTTAAAGTAGAAAAGACTGAAAGAGTATGGCATATAAGCCATTTAAATAACTTACTTGGAAATTTTAGTCATTACTTCTTCATCAGGTTTGGTGTCTGATTTTACTAATACTTCAACATAAAGATTAGCCAAATCTGCACCACTAGTATCCTGAAATACATTTGTGGAATAAATATTCCAAAAGAATTTTTTTAAATTATTAAATACTAATATGACAATTCAAAACCTGCTTGTGTTGTATTAACAAATTAGCTCCATCATATAACAAGTCTAAGAGTTCACTATACCTCTTTTGCGTCAAATACCTATAAAAGTAAAGTAGTTACATCAAAATTATAATTTAAATAAAATCAAATGTGAGTGGAGTAGATCTTAACACATGAATACGCTTATTTTCCATTATATTTTAATTTGACGTGAGACCAACCTGAAATAAAGCGTTTTATACATTTGATGTGCTTCATAGAAATTTTCGTTTTTGATAGCATTATCAATTTTGACTAATACTCTTTGAATCCCGTGAACCTTTCTCGAAGCCATACCTTCAGCCATTGTTAATATTGTCAGTGTAGCCTCATGTTACTTAGCGTAGATGAAGTATTAATCCATTATCATGAGTAACCAAGGGTAATGTTCTCAATATAATTAAAGGATAAGTTCATATCACCGTAAAAAATTATTAATAACATTATTTTTTCCAAAACTGATATTAGAAATATACACCGTCTTCATTGTTTATTTTATTGTTTGTCAGAAAAAAAAAAATTGAAAATAATTTGTATTTATTGTTAAAATATAAACACTCCAAAAAAATGAATTAAACTTTCGGAAATAAAGTTGATTATATAGATTCAAATTAAGGGTTTTCCGTTTCAAACAAATTCCTTAATGTTTAATTATACCGATAAGGTCTTATTTTTAAAAAATAAAGCAGTTTATTTAAACTTTTGAACATAAGTGCTGTTCTTTAAACTACTTCAGGGTTCAAACCCTAGAGAGTGTTAATATCGTTGTTATACGCCGCCATGATAGATAATTCTTAGTTTATTTCATCTGCTACATTATGTTTTATTCCAGTTATTAAAACATGTATGATTAGTGAGTATAACGTTCGGAAATGGTCATTTGTCTTTTAACCAGATACTTTTACTATTTAGTTGATGTGTCTTTTTCCTGATTAATTGTAATGGAAAATACGCTGTTTCTCCTGTAAGGTGGCAATTCGCCTCACATTAGATGTTCTTATCTATCTTAGGAATTTCTGCAAGCAAAGAAGAATTGTACTTGTTTTATAGCATTCGTCAATTATCTGTCTGGTTGAGTCTGGGGTAACCGCTGTAGTGAATTAGTGTTTATTTACATTTCGAATATGTTCTTTCCGGGCAGGTGTCCACAACTTTAAGCGGGCAAGTTTATTTAAAGGTAAGTAGAAGTTTAATTTAAAATGTTCTTGTTTTTTATAGTTTATCTTATGTCCACAAAACTCATTTAAGATCATAAAAGAAATAGTTTAAGTGCCTCCATATAATGGAAAGTATTGTTTTGTGACACCTGATAAATATTGCATACATGGTCCTTGTTTAAACTCTTCCAAGTTAGATTCCATATTTTGTTTTGAGGAAGGCATTGGGAGCAGTTACACTTACCTTGAGGTTAAAACATGTCTTTATTAAACATATATACTATCTCCTCTATTATGGGTTGTACATAATGAGTTGTTTCTAGCATTTGTCACTATTGTCATTATATTTGTTGTTTTATTTTTTTAATGATGTTAATACTCAAGTGCTCCTTATTAAGCTGACATTTGTGTTACTTATTCTTTTAAGTGAAGTGTTTTGTTTACCTTTATCAACATTTTAATTGTTTAAAGAAATGAATATATATTAGGCATATTCAGTTTTACAGATCCTTTATCTAAACCAATTTTTGTTGTACCTTTTTAATTTAAAGTTGATTTTTAAGGTTTTTTTTTATATTTCAATAGTTTTTAGTTCATTTTTTTGACTCTAAAAGTTATTACTGAAAATAAGAGTTATTAGAGACAGATAATTATCCATACACATTAGAATAAGTTATTTAGTATTTGTAAATAATTTAGCTTTAATTTGGTAATGATACACCTTCTTTCTATTTTCAATGAAGTTGATGTTTTCCTACTTAAATTATGTTTCATTCTTAAATTATAATACTTATTTTGCTAATTTACATCTGAAATTATTTCTTCATTCCAAAACTTTTAAGGATCATGACTAAGTAGCTTTTCCTTTAAATCTGTTCCTACAACCTCAGTGATTGATATGGTGGTTGTGAACAGTGTTCATTAATTGTAATTTTCAAATATTGTGGAATAATATTTCAATGTTTTGAATTCTCTAATTATTATCTTGCCAATTTTATGTTATACCCTATTATTTACTTAATTTAAAAATTAAATGAGTATACTAGTGGGAGTAATGCATAACTATAATGTTTATAATATCAGTTAACAAATTTATAGGTAAAAGAAACAAAATATACAACTTAATATTTATTTACATTTTGCTACATCTATTTCTAGGAATCTATTGGCTATATTTATTTACATTTCCTGCATAGATTAAGTTATTCCTCTTGTTCATATGAATTAATAATAAATACATATGTTTAAATGTTTTTATTTTTTACTAGCTTTACCCAGCCACGTGTTGCTGTGGCTGAGTCTGATTAAACATGAAAGAAATTAAAACTAAAGTACCTAACTTACTAGAAACATGTTTTACTTCACAATGCTTGTAGAAATGCAATATTTTTCGTTGTTCCACTGGCTATGTGTGTATAGAGATTGTCTATATTAAGCGATATACATATTTATGATTTGGCTTCATAAATTACAAAAAATTAATCATTTCATTTATTGTAACCTTCAAATGGATACAGAGCAATATCAGCAAACATTATTTTTTGTGCTATTTTCAAATTTTTTTTATTAGAAGAAACCCCTTCTGAACATTACAATATTTAATATTGTTTAAATTAATTATATTGAATTAATGATAATATATCAGTAGATATAAAAAAACTAAATATATGGTGTTTTGTCAGTTTTCATCCAGTTTTAGTGAAAGTGCAGTATAAAAATGGTTTGTTATCTTATTGCTAATATTGCTCCAGTCAGGACCTATGTATCCATGCAATTAAGTATCTTTACAATGAGCACCAGTATGTTAAAGATTTCTTTTGATATCTGAAGAAAATAATGACTCAACTGATCTAAAGGAAACTAAGGAGTGCCTTAAGGCTCTATAATCTGCAAAAAATGGCCTTAAAACGGACATAATTAAATAAATTAGAACTAGAGATATAAAATACAGATTTTATGTATTTGAAACAACTATTTCATGCTAATAAGGCTTTAAGTCTAAATGGTATTAATATAGGGTGAAATTAAACTTTCCAACAGTTATAATAAAGTGGGATTTGAAAAATGCAGAGGAGTTTTGTGGGATTATATCATCAATAGATAGGGGTAGAGAAAAAATCATGCTCAAAAATTTGTAATGTCTTAGATGAATGGTAATTAATAGTTTCACACAATTCTAAAATAAATATGATTTGTGTTTTCATTGAAGAAAAATTGTCTCTTAAGGATTTTATAATTTTCTAAAATTTGAAACAATTTTATGGAATTGGAAATATTTTTTCCTATTTTTCAGAAAGAAACTAAACGATTTGTATATAACATCTATGAACAAAAAAATATATAGTTTCTATGTTTTGCTATGCTAAAGTTTAATTTTGTTTATAACTTTCTTACTTTCACTTACCAATATATGGAATAAATAGTAAGGGAAAGTATTGCAATCATGTATTCAAATTAAGTTTTTGATGGAAACGTGGGTTTTGAAGGACCCCTAAGTCCAAATAACCAAGTCTCGCAAAATGGTGCATGCATGGGTCTACTTGTATGGGAATAGTCTAGTTTATACTGGATAAATCCAGGATTCCAATGGCTAAGAAAAAAGAATAAATCACCCATTTAGATAAAAAAAAACTGTTTAAATTGGTTAAAAAATCTTCGATAAGCAATTGCATTTTTATTTATATGGATGTTTTTATTGTGGTTTCTTAGTTTTTTCTAGGATTGTTAGTAACAATATCTTTTGTTGTAATTGAGTTGAAGTTTTATCTATATAACCATGGTTAGACATAAACTTTTAATTAGAAAATACTAGTTAATGTAATTCACTGTACACTAAACATTTTTTGTTTTGTATTCTGGTGTCATTAGGGAGAAAATAACTTTTGTAAATTATGGGTTGACTTGAAAGAATGTCAAGGCAACATTATCTGAGATCTATTAAAAGTCAACAACTGTTATCCATTAAGTTATAATCATTTCAACAGTCATTATTAATAAATATGCATAATACAACCTATGCCTAAAATGCACTAGACTTGTGACTGAAAGGAAGCACTTATATATGAAGAATTATGCTATTAGCACTGTAACTTATTGATGGGGCTTGTGATTATATTAATTTCAAAATATAAATAATTGTTTTTCATGATTCCAACACACTTACAGAGATTCAACCTACAAATTTACTTGGGAGAGAAAAAGTACCAAATAATAATTAAAAAAATTATGTATATTTAGTATAACTGCTGATTACAAAACTATCTCAACAATACTTGGGGTCAAAGCTGCACAAAAATTTTCCACCAATCCTTTTGTTGTATAAGTGCGGTAGCAGTAGTGTAATACTGGGGGATTATTTTTAATTAAAAAAAAAATATCTGGACACAAAAAGAGATAATTCATCATCAATTTTTAAATATTTTTGAAATAACTGTATATATATTTCATAGGAAAACTTATATAAAAAAAAAATAATAATTTTTTAATTACCCTCTATTTAAAACCTTATAATATTTTAAGTAATCTTAATTTTATTGCACCTAATGACAATATGTGTATTTTAAGTCAAACATTTTAAAAAACTTTTATTTTAGTTCTTTTTTACATTGTGATTTCATACTTCATTCAAAAACTTTTGTTATATTATAATTATTTTTTAGTTTTTATCATTCCTCTATTATGTTATAGTTTGGAAGTTTTCAAGAATCAATGAACTCAGGCCAAATACCAGTGGGCAGAGTGTTCAATAATTTGAGGTCAGTAAGATCTATTTAACAAATTAAGTATGCTGAAAAATTCATATTAGACTTTTGGAAAAACTCTGTTAAGATGGTTTTGTTTCTTTTCTGCTAGCTCCAATTTGATCTAATTTTCTGCTAAGTTTATTCCTTTTCAATAAAGGAAGAAAAAGGTGTAGAAAAAAGTGTGTTGTAATGTGAACAAATACAGATCTTATTAAGTAGGATCTAGTTGGAGAGTTCTTGAGACTCCAGGCCTCTTGTTAAGAATGCTCTTAGTTCATTGAAACCCATATATGCTTAACTTGGTGGTTCCTTAGAATAAATTTGATTTGTAGATATGCAATTAAAAAGTATATTTGAAATTTCTTAGTAATGAAATATTTTTGTTGACAGTTCATACATCAATAATAATTCTAAAAAATTAAAAATTTTATATTAAGTTTGTTCCAGCACCACTGGCTTTTGAAAAACCTGGCATGAAAATGGGTAGTACAGTTTTCAGTTCCAAAACTTGCATACTACATGTGCCTGCCAATTTGATGACAGTCAAAAGTAGGTCATTGGAACAATTTTGTTATAAAAAAATTAGTTTCATGTAGAAAGTTCTTTTAAAAAATGAAATTCATAATTTCTGAAGAAAAAATTAAATATATTGATATTACTATTATCTAAAATATTCACCTCCCCGGATCTAAGCAAAGGATTGGATTAAATTCTTAAGTGGTCCAGATACTTCCTTTATTGAACTACTTCCTTTTTTTCTTCAATAGTTTTACTGTTGTCCACTTATCAAAATTGTCTTCTGATAAGATCTATCCATCATAGGAAGTGTTTCTTTTTCTTCTTTAGTAATTAGTAAAATAACAGGAATTAGTTATGAGAGGTTGTATGATAGCTTAATCTACCACGTAAAGCCCTTACCACTTATCAATAATTGATTGTGGACTGTACTTGTGATAGTGGCAAATAACATCAATCTAATTTCTTGGCTAAAAATTGTTTACATTTTGTCACAGTCATTTTTACTTACCTGCACTTCGCAACGTAATATGCTGGATTGATTTTGTTTCACACTATTTTCTTGAAAGTTTTAGTTATCAGAATATGTCCATCTTTCTTGTGTGTATATTCTACTTTAGATGAAAAAAAATAAAACTTACAAGTTTTCTCTTTTTATTTTGTATAGTCCACAAGAAACTTCTGCTAAGTCATCATCAGAGAACTAAATTTTCCGAGGATGACTCTTTAAAAGCTCCTCCCTTCCTTCCTTTTTTTCATATTTGTACAACAGAATGCCTGTTCTATTGTTTCATCAAGTATGACCCAGTCACACAATAATTCATTATCTAGCTTGAATAGGTCAGATAGGCATGAAGAAACCATATCTAGTAAGTGATTTGAACATTGTATATGGAATTTTATGGCCTTATCTTCCAGAAGATGAGGCATTCTAGCATCTTTGCCATTTTTCATGAGTATAATTTCTCTCTTCTTTTGAAGTGACCCTTTAGCTCTTCATGTCTTCTTCAGTATATCTGGTTGCATTTATCTGCCTTCTGTTATTAGTTTTTAACTTTCAAATATTCTTACATTCTAATTTGTCAGAACTCACATAACAGATATAAGATCATAAATCATGCCATACCATTTGACTGTTAGCCCTTAGTGGTCAGGTGCAGATATGACTCATCCTCATGATAATTTTGTGAGAAGTTGTAATAAAAATTCCTAAGAGTTATGCCAGTGACTCTACATTTATTTCTCTAAACCAATTTGTTATTTGGTAATTACTAATTCCAATTTTCTTTTTCTTTAAGATATTCTATACTAATTCAGATTAAAAAAAAAATAATTGTTGGGTTATATTTTTACTAATATTAGTGAACATTTTTATTGGAAAATTTATGTAAATTTTTAAGGTAAATTCATTGAGGGGATCTGAAGTTCTCTTATTCTTTTATTTCTTATCCTGACCCCTAGTTTTGCCCAATATATTACGCATTTCAGTAGCTGTAATCCTACTAAAATGCTTGTCTTGGGTGACCCAGCTTCCACTGCCATAAGGCATTATTATAAAATAGTGTTGGAAGAAATATTGCTTTAAAGATGTGGAGTTTGATGTTCTTACCTACTTACCTCTTTCCCACAATAGTATTGCATATCTGGTAGTAAATATTATTTGCTTTATTTATACTATTGGATACTTCTTGGTCTATTTTACCAGATTTATTAAAAATTGTTCCTAGGTAGGTATAGAAGTCCACCTTTTCCAATACTTCATCATTGCACTCTATCCTTACATTGCCCATATCCACTTCATCTCTGGCAACAGTCATAACCTTGCTCTTGCGGCTGTTATTACTCATTCCTTTGCAAGCAAGTTCTTCTTACCATTCTTTACTAGCCTGTTACAATTTTTCTTCTGAGTCTGTCACCAGCACAATATCGTCTGCATATAGAAATGCCTGTACTTGAACTGTCCTCATGTTCCACATACCGACTACAGTGGAAGCAGTTCTTCTGCTTATTTTGTTTATTTCATCTATAAATACAAAAACAATAATGGACTGAAGCTATCTCCTTGTTTCACACCTCTTTCCAAAGAAAATGGCTTTGACTCTCAGCCAGTGATACGCACTATTCCTTTAGGGTGTTGATATGTTAATTTAATCGCTTCCAGGTCTGCAGGAATTCTGTTGGGTCTAAGTGCCCTCTAGATTTCATATCGGGGTGTTGAATCAAAGGCAACTATTAGGTCCAAAAAAGCAATATAATTGCTCCGATTTCTCTTATATTATATAATTTTTCTTCTATTTATAATTAATTGGTTAATTATATATTTTTTAACAGGTGATACTTATGTGAGGAGATGTCTGAGACGCCAGGTAGGGGCTACCTTCCTCCCACAGTACCTGCACCAGGACCTCATAGACGGCAGTGGTCATCATTTAATTATTTTGCAGCAGGACAGTGGCAGGGAAAGCAACCGTTCATCATGGCACCATCTTCGCCCCCTCAATCTGAAAGTATGGACCTATCGTCACGCCCTGAAGTGAATGGTGGGGAAGTGAATGGAACAGGTGTAAGTGTTATTGCTCCGAATCCTCTAATTGCTGAGGAGAAGCCTGGAAAACTTCCTACTGAAAGTGCTAGAGGTTTTGAGGCAAAACCAGAACCATTTATGGTTTCAAAGACTTTTACGAATTTGTCCACTGGTGAAAAGATACAAAATCAGCCCAATGAAGGAACGACTCCTCCTAATGTTTTAGCAGAAAATAGAACTTCTCCAGTGGAAGAAAAGGTTTTGCCACATCCTGAGGTACCGGTCGAAACACCAGCTCCACCTAGTGAATCTGCTGCTCATCCTGTTGATGCACAAAAAAGTGTAGAAGCTGCTGATCATGTAGAATCTCTTCTTGAGAATATGTTTCAAGGTGAAACAAAACCTTCTGTTATAGTTGCCAATTGCTCACGTCCTCCAGTTTTAACAGAGGATAAAGTTGTTGAGATTCTTCAAGATTCGTCAACTTCTATTAAAGAAGAACCAAAAGATAGTCAATTTATGGAAGTTGAATCAGAACTTGAAAAAATGTTTGCTGGAATAGAAGAAGAAAAGCCACTAATTCCTCCAACTACAGAAACATTGGTTATACAACCTGAAAAGAAAGTAAAGAAACAATCAAAACCTAGGCAGAGGAAATCTACAGATTCAGTTGAAGGGAAAAAAAGGAAGGCTAAAAGAAGGGAAAGGCAAAGACCAAAGAAAACAAAACGGGAAAAAGAAAATTCTAATGATTCAAGTACTCTAAGTAGGAGTGTCCGTGGTCCTTATGTGCATGTTGAAGGGAGTAAAGAGGCTCCTCAATATGTTAGTGTGGTTAACAGTGCTGGTAAAGAAGAGGAGGAGAAAGATCGTGGTGATAGAAGAAAACACCAAACATTAGTTGAAGGTTTGTAGTTTCTGTTTTATATTAATTTTTTTTCTAAGCAATTGAACTGTGTGCACAACACAGAAAAAATGTTTAATTTTCAGCTATAGCTCCTCTATATTCTTATTTAATAATCCACTACTTATATCAGTAGTAATATCTTTAAGGACTATTTACTAAATGATTAACTTATTGTTTATTATAAAATAAATAATAAGTTTGTGAAATTAGAATTGATATCTATTGTTATTGTTATAAATGATAATTTTTGGGGATACATTACAATTTCGTTCCATTTTTCGTTATTACAATATTATATTCTATCTTTGTATTCTTTATTTTCCTAATGAAATTAAGAGTTAAATAATATTCATTTCCAGTTTATTTTATATAGTATTGGAAGGTCAGAATGTTATACAGGGTACTATAATAAATTAATAGAAAAATAGGACTTCATATGTAGTAGTTTATTTGATTGGGCTCTGTTTCATAATGAGTACAATCTTTTTAGTATATACTTTATTATGAAACAGAGCCCAATCTTATTTACAAATTAAATTGACAAGGGTAGCTCTAAAAATATTCCCCAGAACGGCCATTTAAAGCAGGATTGTTTAAGACTGCTTGTGTACTATTTAGAACTGACAAAAATTTGTAAGTATGATAGCCTTATTACTACCAAAAGAACATAAAGAAATTCACTTTTCTAAAAGGTTTTGTTTGGGAAGGAGTTATGAAGTATGCAAAAAGGGAGAATTTATAGCTACAAAAGAAAAATAGGTATATAATTGAAAATGTTAGTTCTTTCTAAAATTTATTAATTTTTTTTTCAAATTAATGCCCAGCTAGCACATACAACAACCATGTCAAATGTAATGAAAATAAAATCAGTTTAGGGTTTGAAGAAGTATTTAATCATTTGCATTCAGCACAATGTTTTCATTCACCATCATTTAGATTAGGGGTGGCTAACTAGTTGATCGCGAGGTTGATTGTCGATCGCTCACAATGTCTGGAATGGAATTTTGTAAACCCTGAACTTTGAAGCGATTGTAGAGGACAAAACTTTCTAGTAATAGTTTACTGCATTCTAGGAATTTAGGAAGGTCATAAATTCCTAAAATTCTGACAGCCTGACACTGATCTCTGCTAAAACCGCACAATATATTATGACTTACGTGTTACACTTGTCACCGGATGCAGCGCATGAACTCATTATTACTATTATCTTTGTCAGGATATACACCTAATTATGATTCCTTGGTTAGACATACAAACTCAGTCTTCCCATTAATGTTAAGGCAACATAATAAATACTAAATTTGTCTTTATGTGGAGCAACTTTGAATTAATAAATATTGTTAATAATTATCCATGTTCTTTTAATTCCCTTGGATGTGAGTTTTTGGCCCTTTAAATAATTATTGTTGATTTACATAGCTACTTATGTACGTAGATAAGCCTTATATCTATATTTCAGTACAAGGTGTACTCAGTGAGCTCTTGATAGATTAGTAAAAATCTATCTTGAACAAGTGTTGGAAAATATATTATAGTACCGCATGTACGGAATACTGCTATCAAAAGTTGGGTCTGGAAATTTATTTTCTTTATGAGCCTATATCTTTAAAATGTAATAAGTGGCCTAAAAAATATAAAATAGTTTTGAACATATATTTCACTTATCTACCCATATCTCACTGGAATGCACCTTATACTGAAACACAGTGTATAAACATAGTATGCATTTCACACCCCTAAGACTAAGCCTATTTAAGTCAATCACGTCAATTTGAACTTAAAAAGTGGATCTTATATACTGAAAAGTTGGCCACCCCTGATTAAGAATATTATACTTTATTTGCTGATGCCTACAATTTATTTAATTTAACTACAACTATTTTTATTTTCCCTAATTTCTCATATTATTTATGATTTATAAAATGGAGCAGTCATCACCTACAGTTTTTTCATTGATACTTTTTATTAATAAATTCTTTATACCAACAATTCTTGTTATATATAATTATAATAATATGGATACAGTGATCACTCTGAATTTAAACATTATTAAGGTGGTTCTGTTTGTTACATGCCAAAGGTGTTTATTTTGGTTTCTATTGCATTAGTATTGAGCAAAGAGTACTTACAGTCAAAGCTCCTTCTTAAGGGTTCTGTTATTCATGTCTTTGATATTCTTGAATTAAAAAAATTGTGACCACTTCTTGAATTTTTAGTGAAAATTTCTTCATTCTCAATCCAAAATATACTAGATGTTTATAGTACTTTGGAATAACAGGTATTCCTTTACCAGTTACACTTCAAAACAATCAAGTATCGAAGTATAAGCAAATAAGTCGACTGATTGACTTCAAATGCTTTGACAAAACGCCGCTGATTTATTTGGCCATGATGACTGAATCTTTTGTTTTATTGCTTCAACTTGTCATTTGTTGCAGTAATTACGAGTGAATAACACGAGTCTCTTTTGCTTTGTTCACGATTTATATCGTTTGGTCTCTTTGGGTATATTCTTATATTACATCAACGAATATATTGTTGATTAAATTTTATATACAAATATGTCTACTTCATATAGTGTATTTTTTTTTATTTAATAGTATAACATTGGGGGAGGGGGAGGTGCAGTCAGCAAATATACATAAATAAACAAAATTTATTTGTTTGTGCCGACCTGAATTCCAGGCCTTTTATCAGGGCTGAAAAACAAGAGGAGATAACTTTAATTCAAAGACCATAAAAATAATAAGAAACAAACTTGGAAATATACATAGCAATCAGTTAAGTAGACAGTAGTTAATTGATAGTAATAGGAGATTAAATATAATTTTGTAAAGGTAAGAATTATACGAAGTAACTGATTAAAAAAACATACAGTGTTGATATGATTTTAATTATAAAAAATTTCTATTTTTAGTTGGTTTCATTATTTACTTGAACACTGTGATTTTTAAATTTTTTTATCATTTATTTTGTATAATTCTTACCTCTACAATATTATATTTTATTTTCTAGGATTAATCAACTACTATTGTTTTGTATATTTTCAAGAGTGTTTCTTATTATTTTATTTTAATTTTTATGATCTCTGAATTAAGGTTGTTATCTCGTTTTGTTTTTAACCCAGATGAAGGCCTGAAATTCAGGATGAAACATCTTCCAACTATTAACACCTCATTTTATATTTTTTTATGATTACTATAGGTAAACATACTGATTTATTCTCTCCTTTTTTTTTTTTTTTTTAAGGACGAGTTAAAGGATCTAATTTATATAGCAGTACATTATCTTCAAGGTACAATTCGCAAAGTGTTGATTCTAGTTGGGTCTGTGTCTTTTGTAAACTGAGAGCACATTGTGAAGGAGGTTTTGGTAAGTATGGTGCCTGTATGTTCATATTAACCTACATTTTATAAATTTAGTTAAGGACATGGTTGGATAAAGGTGCTTTGTGAAATTTTGGGGAAAATAAGGATTTTTGCTTTGAACAATATTTTAAGTACTTCTTTCTATTTAGCATCCTGTTTTATTTTTCTAAACGTTAAATATTAGTAATTTACAGAAGTTGAAGATTTAGTTGTTTAATTGAATAAAAAATCATTGGTGTTCAATCTTTTTTCAGATTCATATGTTTGTAATATAACACCTTTATTCATTTTTGTCTTCAATTAGTTTAATCATTCTTTTAGTTACAGTGATGATTATTTGAATGATTTAATCAGTAATTATGGATAGAAACAAAACCCAGATTAGATATGTAGTTTATCAGTAATTGTGGATAGAAGCAAACCTCAGAATAGATTGTAGTTTTATTATTGAGTGATAAATGTACTACTTAAAATTTTGGTAACAAAATAATTATTAATATAATTCAATGTTGAATGTTTCATAGTGAGAAAGGAACACAGATGAGTGTAAACATGTGTTCCACAAGAGTTTATTGTAGGAACACATTTAAAATTTATACTTATCTGTGTTTTCTTCTTTTATCATTCTCTCTTCATCCCACTCTCTATCAATCCAACCAAATTCTACTTGAACTGAACTCCCTCTTGACCTTTTGTACCTTTCTTTACTGCCACCTGGCCGGTCCATCTTCCTATAATTATTAATAGTATAATAAAATAGTTACCACATTACTATTTCCTTGATATACCATATGGTTTATCATTAACATTAATATACTACAGTTAATATTTCAAATAAGACAATTTTGGGCAAAATTAAATAAAGTAATTTTGATAAATCTTGATCATTAGTAAATTAATATAAATTAGGTTAAGTAATTTTGGAATTCAATCTATATTATACAATTAATCTCTACATAGGAGTATATGTAAATTGGAATTTAAAGAATAAAACATTAGTTATAGAAGCTTTTATTTTCTTGATATTTTCTATTCTCCCATTTTGCTTATCTATCCATTTTCATAAATCTTGAAGCATAAAAGTTGATAGACCTTTCCCCAGGTTAAGATCCCTGGCATGCATCTTCTCCAAATTTGTATTTTGTTCGTCTTGTACCTTTGTTTTATTTTTGAAAGATATAAGTATAAATAGTAGAAACAGTTTGATCATTTGGAATATAAACATAGTAGTTTACCTCTCCAGAAATTTCATTATTTTTTCTCTATCTTTAAAGTAAAATTCTTTAAAGATTTAAATTTGAAGTATTGAGGTACAAACACTTAAGCATCTTTTCTGAATGCCTGGCATGTTTTCTTGGGCTTGCTTAAATTGAATTAGAAGCCACTGCTACTTTACTGTTATCCATCCATTTATGAAAAAATAATGACTTCTTCTTTCTTGATGATCTGAAAACAAAATCCTTCTATCATTTTTGGTACCCAGTCTTTGATTAGTCATGTGATCTGTTCAAGAGATTGTTCTGATAATTAATCAATACAAGACCAAGTATATGCATACATATGGCACTGAAGCAACACAAGGATTCATAAAGTTCGGTCTCTTCAAATTTCAGAAGGGACCAAACACTAATAGATAACTTGTATCTACGCTCTATAATTAGCTTAAAAATAATATTTCCCTCACATTTTGCAAGGAATGAAATTATTTTTTCAATAATGTGATCAAGGAATAATTTCCTAACTTTATTCTTAAATTTAATAGCTGAATTATCGAATACATTTAAATATTAATGAAATTAAATCTGTACCGCTACTACCCATGAAGGGTCAGGGGTGCAGTACTTTGTACGGAAGCATTGTTACCAGACCAATAGTTGTGCGAGGAGGTGATTTGGTCGGAATCACGCTTGCTAGCCGATGATTCAGTTGTTAACTGTATTAATAAAGTTAGGAGATCGTTCATTCACATGTATCACAAACATGCAAATATTATTAATTTACAATAATCTGTTTCTCCTGTTATTCTCGGTAATTAGTAGCAGCTGCTTCATAGCTGATTTTGTGTTCCTATAATATTTTTCTTGAAAAATATTATAACTTGCAGGAATGAATCAAACTCTTCTTGAAAATCAAGACAATTTTTGTTGAAATAACTAAGCAAAGCGATTATTATGACCAGAATAAGAAAAAGTCTTTAAGTAATAGGGAAAAAATTTATGCATTTCCTCATCTCAATCAACAGTTAAAAACAAAATACCTGTTATTCATTCCTAATCACTTCTGATCCATAGTGCACATACCATAACATTAAAAAAACACTAGTGGTGGTGAGGGGATTCTATATTTGCTTATTGACTGCATTGGCTCCCGAGTTTTCACCCACGAGACGGAAAGGGTACAAGAAAATGGAAGCAGTCGTTTTTCTAAATTCAGTTAGTTTTATGTATCCTTACACCTGTATATGAAATGTTTAAAGGAAAACTCACAGTTTAAGTTTATATTCCTTCTTTTTTTTTTTTTTTTCTTTTTTTTTTACAGTATTTTAATAATGGAATTATAAATATGAATTTATTGAGGAAATTATTAATCATGTATTTTGAATTAAAAGGTGGAGAACCTGCGGGTGACTTGTTTGGACCATATATATTAACTGTTCCAAAGGGAGGAGAAGTCGATCGTGGGTTTCCAGGAGACAAAGAAGTGTCAGCTGAACAAAAAAAAAGAGGGGGAGGTAAAGCAGCATCACTTAGAGCAACTGGATCTGTTGAAGCTTTCTTAAATAATTTTACAAAGAAAGTTAGTTTTATTTTTTAAATTAATTCATTTTATGATTTGTGCTTAAAAAGTTTATTATTGAAAAATGAAAATAATAATCATTTTCATTATTATTATCATTGCATATCTACTATTTTTGTCTGTATACAAGGGTATGCAGAGAAAAAAAAGTTTATTTTATGTATTTGTATCCTTTATGTGTATCCTTTACACTTTTTAACTCTAGTAATGGTATCTTTCTTTTGATTTTTTTTTTATTCATTACAATCTGTTAATATAATTTTTGTTACATCTTGTCTTTTGTAGCTCTCAAGAAAGCTCGTGCAATGAGCTTAAATGTTGGTATGGAATAAGTAGTTTTCGTCCATTGTTTGTTAATGTGACCACTATCCTGATCATCCTCTGCTAGATTACTGCAGTTAACTGCTCTATTCATGAAATAAATTAACATAAAATTTTTATTTAATTTATTTCAGAAATTAGTTCTGATATACAGATGTTATGTTTTTAGATTATATAAGATTGTTTAACCTGATTTTAAATTTTCCAGAATAAGAAAAATTCATCTGGAATTCTTGATGAAGCTGGTGGAGAAAAGGAAGTTTGGGTTCATGAAAAATGTGCTATTTGGGCTCCAGGCATTTATTTAGTTGGTCCTCATCTTGTGGGTCTCGCTGAAGCTGTTGCTGCTTCCACAACTACAGTATGTGCTTTGGTTAATTTTTTTTATATTTTCTTTCCATCCTTATGTTTATTAAGATAAAATATTGTAGAATGTAGTCAACTTATTAATTAATTGTTAAAAAAAGCATCACTTTCTTGGTTTTCTGTTTTTTGTTAATATGACACAGTCTTCATAAATTTCACGCTTGCTAGCTGATGATTCAGTTAACTGTATTGATAAAGTTAGGAGATTGTTCGTTCACATCAAATCTACCTCTTTCGATACATTTCTGGGGCCGGATGGTGTTTAAATCCGCACGATAATATTAAAGGTGGCCTATGTACCAGAACCACTTAGGCGGGGCGCACGATTTTGATATATAAAGGCAAAGGAGATGCAAATAATATATCATCCTGGAGGCCGATTATGATATATTCGATTGAGCGCCAAATTATTTAGAAGGTGCTTGACTGTGAACTTAGGAAACAGGTCACCTTCCATAGAAATCAAATGGGTTTTATAAATGCCTTCCGCGCACGTCAACGCGAGAATTATTGATGCAATGCAAAACTTTGTAAGTAAATATGGATATAAGCTCAA
The DNA here is from genome assembly GCF_000696795.3 of Halyomorpha halys. NCBI lineage: Eukaryota > Metazoa > Arthropoda > Insecta > Hemiptera > Pentatomidae > Halyomorpha > Halyomorpha halys. The sequence continues at coordinate 267,482 of NW_027108759.1, read as the reverse complement.
TAGTGACCAAGGTTGTGTGGTCCTCGCAGGGTTTACGGATGACCAGGCGGTTTCAGCGTGCAACAGGGTTGCTGCGGAAAGAGTCATTGATAGCATAAGAGGACGTTCAAAGAAATCGGTTTGGCATTAAATCCTCAAAAGAGTGTGGGGATCGTCATAAATAAAGGAGAACTGAAATCGATGAAGCTCTCTCTCGGGAAACGAGATACCATCCTAACAGTGAAAGAAGGCGACACTGTAAAATATTTAGGATGCACATTCTCGGGAGAGCTACAGTTCAACGAGGATTGGGTGACAAAGTTTAATAAGAATCTGGATAAGCTTGTCATCCCGAGAAGAAGGTCAACATTGTCAACCAATATGTGTTCCAGGGTCTTACATACCCTCTCCTAATTGCTTCCCTCACAAAGCTACATCCTGAAATCCTAGATGGCATCAACACAATGATTCACAGAAGTGTTAAAGCCATTATAGGCTCCCTGCGAACACCTCTATGTTGATGTTGTATGCTCCGAGGAGGTACCGAGGTCTAGGCTTGATCTGCTGCCAATGGGAGGGTCCCCTACAACACTGGTCCATTGGTCAGTGGCTGTCAAATGTACCCGATGCTCTGTTCCAGTCCACTTTCGATTGTTCAGCCAAGATTGCTGAATGTGCCAATAGATTGGCATCGGAGTGTGGAAGCTCGGAAGTCGCTACGTGAAAATGCGTTCGAGGAATGGGCTAATTGCAGGTGGCAGGGTATTGGAGTACACCATTTCAAAGATACCCCGAGAGCAAATAAGTTTATATACGATAAACTAATACTTACGCGCTCAGAATGGTCCAATGCCCTGAAATTGAATATAAATTATGCACCCCTACGTGGAGTCCCAAGTGTCAGCGGACAAGATAGAGAAGTTAGGTCCCTCTGTCGTTAATGCAACAGAGCCGGAAACACCAGCACGTGTGTTGGGGAAATGCCCTAACAACTCCCTCCTCAAACACGCTGACATTGTAGAGTGAAATACGAGTTAATGAAGCTCCTAAAAAAAAGAGATTTTGTCTGCTTTGACAAAGTCTACTTCGTGTAGATACGGATGGATCCACAAGATATGCGGATATAGTTGCTTTTCCTAAGAAGGGGAAGTCTGCAATCATTCTGGATCCCACCGTGAGATATGAAAATAACGACCTTGATCAGGCAAGTAAGGTAGATAGGGAAATCTACGTTAAATGTATCCCTTTCCTCAAGGAGAATTTCCGTAAGAGCTTTGGAGAACGAGACTTCAACGTGAGAGGCCTCTGGTTCAGAGCCCGTGGAATGATTCCCAGCACAACTAGGAGCTTCATGGAGGAACTCGGGCTTCGATGTCCAGGAAGTGGCTAGAGAGAGGACAGAGAATATAATACTCGACTCCGTAGGAATCATCCACCACCACATGAATGGAAATTAATGAGTAAGGGAGTTATCCAGAGGAGGGATGGCATGCATGTATCGCATATCTTGTTGTTTTATTTATTACTTTATTATTTTTAATATTTGTTATATAGGGGAATTTGTTGATCAAATGAAATAAGGGTTGTGAAATGGAAGGGAAAGAAACAATGTAAAAAATTGAAAAACTTGTATTTAGTTTGTAGACTGGTATTAATTATAAAAGAAAAGTAAAAGAAAACTGAAGAAAAAAAAAGTTATCTTTCTATTATATTATATCATATAAAAATATGTAATTTATATATGTCTGATCACGGATTGATCAGTATGCTGTGTAATGTAGCAACCTGATGTATTTGGGCAGCATGAATGAATCAAGCATTTCTTTCTAAAACATTAATATTGTCTATTTAATTACCTACAATAATTTGATCTATTGATTGCTCATTTCATGTTTTGTTATTATATTCCTTAATATAGTTATTCAAATTTTTTCTTCATGTAGAAATGCAGTGTTTGTGGTGAGTATGGAGCTTGTGTCGGGTGTATAAGGAGAGGTTGCCAAGGAAGAGTTCACTATGGCTGTGGTCTTTCAAGTGGTTGGCATCTCAATGATGATAACTTTCTTTCTCTTTGTCCTAATCACACCATGATGAAGGTAATAAATAATAAAGTTATCCTTTTTTTCTTTTATTTATTTATTTTTTAATATCTAGTGGGAGTCCTTATTATGTGCTCCCTTAGGTTATAAGATTTTGTTTCTTTCAATTTATTGTAAACTTTTAATCAAAAGGAGTTTGTATTTCCTGCCTAAACATAACTGAAAATAGGCTAGTAATTAATTCTGGGAAAAAGAGTTGTTATATAGATGTATATTAGGGTAAACTTGCCAAAAAATGTGAGAGAAACATATAGGATAAAGGTTATATGAAGTTATCCATTTATATCTCTCCCAAAAATTCCTTCAGGTTATTTACCCACGAAATATTCCTTCCCCCACTACTATCAGACACAACTAGGTTTGTCTATCTTGAGCCTAGTCCTTTTCAATATCATGATCAATAATATTATTGATGCTGTTAACAAAATACCTGTTGTAAATACATATATTTATATGGATTGTAGTGCAGAATTGCTCTTAATGCCATAAGAATCAACCCTGGCCAAGCTTGGTGTTATTCAGAACAAAGTACCAAAACAACAACTAATCCTATAAGCTCCACGCATCTTTGTAGACTTAAGGTGCTCAATCAGAATGTCACCAGGGACTTAGTAGTAGTGTCCGACTGCCTTGGGAACTTGGAACCGCTGCTGCTGAGAGAATCTTATGTAATGCTGTGATGGGTTCATTTTTATTGCCTACTTGTTGGCAATGAAAAAGCAGATGTGCTTTCCTAAATAGGTTTTTATGAATCCGAACTAAACCTTCCCCTATTAAATAGTTCTGAAAACAAATGATTGAGATAAGTTAAAAACTTATAGCTAGAAGCAAAGATCTGTGGTAGGCAAATCATGGGTATTCTTTTTGAATGAGTTTATAGTGAGGAACCTAGCTAGGAGACAAAATACTGTTTAATATAGACTGATTACAATTTTATAGGAAAGCATTTTTTTAAATCGGTGTCTGCTTATACGTAAGTACAGATAGTCATAGTATGTCATATCCTGGCGTAAAACAAAATCATACCCCAGGTTTTTCTAACAATAATGACATACATTGTTTTGTAACATTTTTTCTTCTTTTTTCTTTAATGATTAATGAAAATTATATTACATCTGTAATCACTCTTGGATTAGTGTGTGCTAAGTTGTATTTGGAATGAAGTAATGATGATAACTTAGATGTATTGCTTGGTTATATTCATCACAAATTGTTTGAGAACCCATATCAATGAATTTCTGATTATTTATAGATCTATATTAGAAATTTTAGTTTATGATATTTTATATTGCTATTGGATTTTATAGTGTTTGCCATACCTACCAATTTGACAAATTTCATTTATAAAAGAAGTTAAGTTCATATTTAATTTTTTTTAGATTCTTCCTTATTTTTTGTTATATTATATTACTTGAATTTTGTCTAAAGTTAGTTTTTATGTTTCTATTTCATATATTTATTATGTTTCAGAAAGAAAAATTTCTAAAAGGGACGTGAAATGGTGTCATTTTGACATTGTATTCTATATCCATTTAGATGGTCCACTCAATGAGAACTGGAGAAAACTATTTACTGTAAGGATTCACAGAACAATTTATTGTTTGTACTTGTTCCATTGAGAGTGCAGTTAATGTATATTTAAACATGTATATAATGCATGTTATGCTGGTCTTTTTGATGTATTTTTATTTACAAAACATTACCAAGAGAGTATTTATGATGTAAGTACTGTAAACAATTTTGGAGGGCTGTGTATATATTTTATGATCTGCTGTAACGTTAAGGCACTTGATTAATGTTAATATTTAATTAATGTATAGCATATTTTTAATCATAAATATATATGATACATGTTCATTATTTATACAATTTATTTGATATTTCGGAGGGGAGGGGGAACTAGACAGTCATACTTAAAATGGCAAAAAAAAGTAAAACAATGAAACTGACAAAAATTGTGAATAATCATAGTGGTTTCACTACTATATATATATATGTATGTACTTGATAATTTAATTGAACAACTCAAAACGTTGTAAATCATATTTTAAGTATGCATTCGATTTAATTTTTTTTGCTTAGTTATATATAAATATAGATACGTATATATTTTTTTGTACAAGGATAAACACGAAGAGAAAATGAAATTTAAGAAGCATGATGTATGAATTTAGCATGTGAGAGATTCAGTATTGTTAAGTTTTGTGTATATTTGTTGTTAGTTTTAAATTATCTTTCACATATAAACTAAACTCTTGTACAAATATTGTATTATTTCCTGAGTGTTTGATATATTTCTTTCAGTGTATGTCTGTTTTTTAGTTAAATATTATGAAACATAGTGAAATGGGAGTGTATTGATTTTCTTTACTGTTAATTTTAATGCTACGTGACTACCTCCCTAATAAACTCTTTTTCACTAAGTGTTTGAAAATTATTGATTTTCAAGCATTATATTCTCATTTTTAATAATAGTCAATACATAAATTTTTATTTAATTTTAAATTTTATTTCTTGAAGCCTACTGAAGTATAACATTCTGCTTCTGTAGTTATGACTTTTAAATGAGTTTGTACTCAAGGAAGTTCCGTTCGTCAGTTAAGTGTCTACGTCATAATAGATAGGTTTTTGTTGTAGAAGAGAAGAACAATGGTAAGATAAGATCATAATGGAAAATATTATTAATTCTATTTTCATATTTAACTGGCCATTAATTTTTTTTTTTTTTCTATTTCAGGAATGTTAAATATTTTATTCTGATTTATATCTGCAAATTAGAATCCATTACCAATATTTGTAAATGTCATACTCAAAAATTAAAAAGAAAATTTACTTGTTCTGTATGCCTTATATAATAGTAGGTTCATGATAAAACTTATCAGCATCTAATAAAACAATTATATATATCATTATATGTATAAATATCGCTCATCTCCTTAATTCAGGAATTGGATTTTCCATTTAACCGTTTTTCTTGTTATAAAGTCAAAACAAAACTGATTTGTGAAGTATGCTGAAGATATCACACAGTTTCATTCGCAGATTCTGATTAATCAGTTTAATAAAATCTTCCTTCGGTAAGTGTTATTTGATTGTGTATTCAGTGTTGACGATGACCTTCAAGTTTCAAGCATGCCTTCTACCAATACTGCTGAACCATTGTGGATATATAGGATAGATAGGACTATAGAGGGAAATCTGTTGAAACCTCATTCATCCAAATAGTTTATTATTTATTACCATTCTATGCAACTAATGATAAAGCAACCGAGGATCTTCACATTTAACCATTACTGAAAATTCTTGTCAATTTTACCAATAATTTCCTCTCTTGTCATTTTCCCTGAGATTGATCCCAAATCCAATTGTTACTTGCTATAGTATCAACTGTGTAATTTTTATTCTATCCCTAAGACAATAGCTTCAAGTTAGCTAAAGAGAAAATTGAGGTTCAATTTGAATAAATCGTAACAATATAGACATAATATATATTTTTTGTTCAGAAGTTTAATAGATAACATTTGTTATGTATTTATGTTTAGGGACTTGACTACAGAGAACTGTATAAGTTTTTTTTTTTTTTATGAATGATTCTGTATGTTTATTTTGGGACCTTAATCCCAATTTCAAGTTTGCTGCCTTGCCAGTTTCATTACCAAATGTACAAACAAACCTATTTTGAGACTTTTCTCAGTTTTTGCTTACAACTAGGAAACTAACCTTTTTTAAAATATTTTATGCAGAATCAAAGCAGTCAAAATTTTCTGTAAAATAGGTATATTACATTTAATGTTAAGCCAATTTGTGACACCGTTAGAGCAGGCTAAAAAAACAGTTGTCATGAAAGGTTCAAAAAGATCTTGTCCATGAAAAACTAAAAAAATTTCTCAACGATTCTGTATGTGTTAAGGGGATCTTCTAATTTACTTGCAAATTTCATATTTGCCACATTGCTGCCAGCCTCTGTCTTCACAACTAAAATAGAAACACACACATTATGTTGGCTATTTTTTCAATTCTTTGCCTATCACTAGAAAACAGGTATTTTATGGATTTGTACATGCTTTATAAAAATCAAAGCAGGGGAAATTTCCTTCTTATTGTGTATTTTATATTTAATGTTTGGCCTATTTGCAACACCACTAGGAAGTGTTCAAACATAAACCACTTTTCAGTTTTCATATTTTCCATTTTCAGTTGCATCTCTGATATGACGAATATTAAAGGTAATATAAACATATTCTAGGAATCTATCACTATGTTATTTTTTTAATTTTAGTTGTGAAGCTATTGGCTGGTGAGGTGACAAATCTGAAATTTGAATTCAATACCTCAAATAGTATATGGAATCTTTAAAAAAGAAAATCTATATTTTTTATATGAAAAAAAGTTTTAGAAGCTTAGCTTATTGAAATAAAATTTAGATCTTCAGTTTAATTTCAATGATATATCCTATGAATCTAATTATATCTGAACATTTTGGTATCATTTAGTAGGAATATTTTTAAATCAGATCCATAACTTTCTTGAAGAGAAAAGGCCTCCTGTGTTTCTCTTTTTACAGAATCCACATTAATACACATTTAAACTTGAAAACAAAATTAGCTCAGCAAATATTTAAGATGTTATGTGCTTGATCGGCCTTTAATGTCTAATCCTCTAGATAGTTTAATGTTTAGCCATATAATATCTAAATGGATTGAAATAGCATTGGATTCTGCAACTCAATTATTATAATAGGAAAAAACATAGCGTCTGTTTAATAGAAGTTTGAATCATGTAAAATTCAAATGTTAGCCTAAAGGGTGATAAAAATCGATAAATAGATATTTTATAATTACAAATATTTATTTATTTTCTATTTCTTCTGGATCAAGTTTGTACGAAATAGTATTTTCTATTTGTTTCAATTGAAGGCCAAGTAGTGGAAAGTCTTCTTTTAATTTGTATATAATCCTTAGTAAAGTATTTTGTATCTTCAAGGCAGATTCTTCTTTAGCAACCAAGTTATCCTCTGTTTTTCCTATAACTCGATATCTTCCAGATTTTAATTCTTCTAATAATTTCACCTTCCTTTGCCTCATTACAGTCATTTCAAGTGTCTGGAAACAAGAAAAATGTTTATTTTCCTGAGGAATGTCATATTTAGATTTATTTAAATGGCTGATGATAATTTGAAACTAATATTCAAATCATTTTTATTTACTTATTTCTCTAGATTAATTACCTTTGCAACAAGGTAACAATCCATGGGGATCAGTGATCACCATTTGTTTTCTTTTTTCAACCATTGGAATAGAATTCAATGAGAATATTCACCATGTTTTCAAATTTCTAATATCTATTTTTAGTTTTTAGATCTTTTGTTTCCATTAACATTGACAATACTTACAAAGTTTGTGATTATAAACCATTTTAATTAAAATAATAATATTCTGGGACAAGTCCCTTTAGAATAATATTACAGACATTGAAAATTGGTTTAGTACATTATAATAAAATTTAAAAAATAAAAATATGAAATTATAAAATATCACTAAAATAATTAATTGGAAGAGAAAAAAATTAGACAATAATATTTAACATAAAATGTAGAAAAAACAAAACAAAAATTAATTAATAAAAAAAAGAAGCAGATAATATGAAACCATCCTTTGTATCGTAAATAATTTTATAAATTTTATAATTTTATAAAAGCTACAAAGCTAGTAGTAGCTTTTATAAAATGAAATGAAAAAGCAAAAATGAACTAAAGAACAAGAACGAACTATTAATATTTATAAATTATTTACAAGTTTTAAATGAAAATGAGAAACATCGAATGTAAAAAGCAATAACAATCATTAATCATAAGATAAAAGGAAGGTGGTCTAGGTGCATTAAAAAAAATAGTAATTAAAGTCAATGTTTCGCCCCATGTTGCATGGCTTCCTCCAATGAATCTTTTTTTTTTTGTGTGTGTGTGTGCGTACTTCCATTTATGAAGCCATGCAACATGGGGCGAAACATTGACTCACATTAATTTAATTTTTTTTTAATGCACCTAGATGATCTTCCCTTATATATTACACAGAGTCTATCAATTATATTGGTCATATCCAGATCATTATAATGGTTTGTTCTTATGACCAATCACTACACACATGTAAATGTGAAATAGAAATTTTTTATAATCAATTATTTTTACAAAACACTGATAAATTTTGCTTTATTTGGATGATGATGTAGAACTTTGTTTTTTATAAAACAATGAGCATACGTGTAAATTCTAAAAATCCACACCATAGCAAAAAATCATGTTCATCTACTGCACCAAATTAATGATTGTGACTTAATTTGATTTATCATTAAACCATAGTGTTCGAAACCATTGTTGATCGTTGATACTGGTACATCGTCCCAAGTCTAGTGGACCATTATAGTAACATCAAGGATATTGATTTTATTTTCCTGATTTTCGTGCCTTGAAGAAATCTTAAAACAAACTGTCATCAAAATTTATTATACGAGATGGCCAATGATAACAGTAGTATTATGGTGACTTGAGTAACGAATTCAACTGAAGAAGTCTCTGGGCTAGCCTATTATCACTGTTGGGTAGCCATCAGACTCCCTGCACGTTACCCAACCTTTGCTGAACCAGATGTACTTGATTTTAGCTGTTTCAGCTCCTGTCTGGCTAACCAGTAGAGGTACTTGTTGGAGGTCTTCATTACTGCCCTGAAATGTATGTTGTGTGATTCACTATAATCCCAGCCAAGATGACGAGTAGAGAATTCACTAGCTTGTCTCTCAGTGTTTGACAGACAAATCTTACAAGAATGGTTGTAAGTAGTACTGTGTCCAAACACAGCTTCACAATCAGACTGCACCAATGATGAGAAATGTTTTCACTAAGGTCTCTTCTTGCTTCTCAAGTATGCCTATTATCTTCATAGAATTTTTCAGGTGGTTTTATACCATATAACTAAATAGGTCCTCAAGGTCTGATATTTTGATCAAGAGGGCTTGGAATTTCTGTAGCTATTCCATATTTTCGAAGGAAAGCTCAGACTGCTTCTGAAAAGTATACTCTATATCTTTGAGCTTTTCTATGCCCTAAAGCTTGGCCTTCATTTTCTTAAACTCTTCAATGAGCCCGTTCAATAGGTTTATCATTGTGCCTTGTTCATTACCTTTTAAAATACAGGGACCTAATTCACATTCAGAGCTTGTCTATTTTATTAATATCTGCGTCTGAGATATCAAGTCATTCAATATGAAATATACTTAGACAGACGATGCAAACAATTTTCATTTTTTTATCTGCTTATAATTTATTGCAAGTTTTACAGTTGACCATTTTGACAATTAATATAAAGTAAATTGCTTTTAAAGAGCAAGAGAAGGGGTAAATAATAATACTGAAGGAAGATAGTCTGAGTGGCCACCCGGACTATCCTCCTACAATCTACTTTACTTGGTCAACTATCTTTTCTTGATGTAAATAATAATAATGTAGTTCTAGTGAGTTTACATGGAGTAACTCATGAGATCAAGCTCCTATACAAACAATCCCCACCACTTCAACTCACAATAATTGCCCAACTGATCTCTTTAAAATGTTTATTTTGCTATACTCTTAAGAATCACTGTGTCCTAAGCCACAATATTTCACAAGGGATGACATAATAACATTACGAGTCCATAAAAATGTTTAACAGGAATTTCCATTAATCGCTAAATAAAGAAAGAAAGATAAAACTGATATTCAATGTGCAAGAGATTCTTAGAGACTGATTTTATGTGTTGTATGTCTTCTTAATTATTATTAATAATAAAAAAGGAGTTTTATAATTGCAAAAAGAACATAACTACAATTTAAGCTCCAAAATTAATGAATATTTTAGAATTAAAAATAATTCTTAGATTTAAAATTGGATTGTTTTCTTACTCGGTGACAGTGGATTTGGCCTTCCTTTATTTGGTGTTCTAATTGTTCCAAACTATAGGACAAGTGTGAAACACTTTTCTTCCAAAATTCAGCTTCACCTGTAAGAAATCTTCTTTGTTCTATACATAAAAGTTTCTCCTTTCGAAGTTCTTTTAATTCCTAAAATACATATAATTAACATCTGTGTGTTGGTATAAAGTTATGTGAACAATAAATTTTCTTATTTGTGTATTTAATATAAGATAAGAAATTATAAGGATCAATCTAGTTGTCAACTTCAATCAATAGTTTATTCTGAATGTAGCAAAAGTATTGAGCAGAATCTACTCTACAAACAAATGTTTTCAATACAAACTATAGATATATATTACCTATAGATCTAAATAATAAATAAAACTTACCCTGGTTAAGCTTCTTAACTTAGCTTTAGTATCTTCCATACGCCTCCATGCTTGAGCTCTGATTGTTATACCACTTGTTTTAGCTCTCTTTTCTCTGGCTTCAGCAGAATCTATAATGGAATCCCGCCGGCTTAGGCACAGATCTAAATCATTTGTCAATCTCTCTTCTACTTTACGTAGGTTTGAAAATCTTATCTGTAATTTAAAAACAAAATAATTTAAACAATGATTGAAGATTAGTGGTAGATCTTTTTAAGTATGTATACAAAAAAAAAAAAAAAAATGACTACTACAAACAATGAAGATATGGTGGATTCAGTAATCGGTAAGGATCTACTATTCCAAGATCAACTTTTATGTGCTAGAATGTGATGTATGTGATCAGCATCCAAACTTAACCACCAGTTTTTCTGCCAGCCCAATCAGGGGCCTGATTGGTTCCCACTTAATATGGCTTCTCTTGACTCCAGAGGGATTGAACAGTTGATATAACAATTCAAGTGATCAATCTTAATTTCTGTTTTTAAGGCATGAGCTTTGAATTCCAACACAAAAGATAATCAATTATTAAATATGTATTATAATTGTATTGGTTGATCTGTTGAATTATGTCGCATGCTCAATGCAATGCTAACTTTACTCAAAAATCAAATTTTGATGTTTAATAGATTTCAAGATTTTTATTTTATATTACCGCTTATTTTGCTTAGGTTATATCTATTTAAACCAGTAGGTGTTGAGTCCTGATAGTATATTTACATTTATGTCTTTAATTAAATTTTCTGAAGGTAAGGTTTTTGAGTTAATAGTTAGTTAGGGTTTGTTTAAATTTTCTTCTATTGTTCAACTGATTGTGTTATCTCTTACTATATTCCTTTAAGATCCTTGACGAATAATTAGACTGTTTTAAAAAGTCCTAGTTTATGCTTAAAATTTTTAAAATGAATTTTGTGCATCAACTATTGGTGGCAGGTCCCCTAAGTAAATGGTATATTTATGATAACTGGTACTTATTCCATTTTTAAATTCTAAAATATTCAGATCTTATTTTTTTACTAAAGCTGATTAACTGCTTTTTCTGAATATTTTTTACTTCTTTAACAAAATGTTTGTCAGATTAGATACTTATTTGTAGAGTAGCCCCATTTAAATTATGACCTAAAAAAATTGGTTTAGAGAGCTGCTTTCATTAAAATTGGTCTACCTCTGGGATCAATTTGTTATTATACCTAACAAACATAATAACATATTGATAAAAAAAGAGTTAACAGGCTAAATCAATAAGTGGACCATTATCCAAATTTGGTTCAATTTAGTTAACAAATATTTTTTTTTTAAATTAAAGTCGATCGATTCAATATTTTTTTTTTTTTTATTGTCTTCAGGGAATGCTTCTTGATCATATCTCAAAAAAGGCACACACTTAATATAATAGTATATAGTATATTCAGTGTGTGCTTAATATAATAGCTTTATTGATGTTGACTTGTATCTTTTAACATTCTCACTTTTTCTCTGTTGTCACATCTATCATGATAATAAAATTTAGATAAAACATGGAACATAATATCCAATATCTTATACAACTATCATTTTAAAATGTTCTAAAAACAAACATTGTATGTTTAATCAGGATCTAAAGGAATTAACAGATGTTTTATTGAGTTTAGCCGTTATGATCGTTTGGACCCGAGTTCATGACTCAGGGGCACTTTTTACTTCCACAAACAGATGTTTTAAGAACTATTTTTCAATATATGGGAACTGACTTAGTTGGAAAAATACTTCTATAACTTCAAGAAGAAACAAATAACAAAGATAAATACCAAATTGGCAGGTAAAGACGCATTACATGAATTGTGCTTTTCACTTCATTTTGAATGGGAGATAAAAATACCATTTTTCTTTTTACTTTTGTGAAATTTAAGGTGTCTATTAATTTCAAAAACATCAGGATTTGAACAACCAATTGAGAATCCTAATTTTCAACATTATGGGGTCCTAATAGTGAATCCGAAAATAAAAATAAAGATTTGTCTTTCCATTGAGGCTAGGGAGAGACAAATCTAGCATTTTTCATCTTTACACTCAAGAGAAGCTTCCTCAAAAAACAAAGAAGCATGTAATAAGGACCTGAAATACTACGAAAGTAAGTAATTTAAAAAATTTAAGTCTTATCGGTATTGATTTTGTTGAGAACCAGGAAGTGACCTCCAATAAAAATACTCACACATTTTTCATTCTCTTTCACATCTTAGAGCCAAGTAAAGTGGTTAAAGATGGGAACAGAGGAAAAAAATATGTTATCTGATTCCGTCTTGTGTGTCCAGATCATTTCCTCTGAGAGGGTTATAATAGTGGCTGTTTTATGACCAGACTAGGATGTAACCGAAAACGATATGACAAAGGTAAAAAAGTTATTGTTAAACTGGTGCCATAAACTTGTAAAGTCTTAGCCTTAGTTGTATGACTGAGCTAGGGAATGATGAAACAAGTAAATACATTTTATTTCTAGATAACAATTACTGATTAGAAACTTAAAGTCAGAAGAAAATGTTATTCTCAACGAGAATGATAACATACAAATAAAGTCATTAATATTCAATCATTCTTAAAAAACTGTTACTGAAGTAGCAGCAAAATTGACCCATGTACATAGGTTTTTACATATGAGTGTTTAAAAATGCCTTGCAATAAAGTAATTAAAATATTTGAGACCAGAAGCTAATAAAACATAAACATGAGAAAATAGTGTTATAATAAAAAAGTTGTTATCCAGAGATACCAAACTTCTCATCTTGGCATCATGTTTCCTCTCCTGGCTGGAATTTATCTAAATTACTTCTCTTTGTTCCCAACCTTTATTTGACCTTCCTAATATTAATATGCTAATCCTTTCCTCAACTTTCAATTTTAGGCCAGTCAGATTAGAGTTAGTTATATTCAATGGGTCAGATAGTGGCTTTTATTTTTTTTTCTTGTATATTTGGGTATGAATATGTTAAAAAAAAGAAATGCTAAAAATGCCAATGCCTGTCAGCTTCCAAAAAACATTACGATTCTGGGGGCTGTTTTTGGTTTTTCACCCATAACTCCTATATGGTACTTCATATTGAAAAAGTGATAGCATAATAAATTAAAAAGCATAAATATTCTGGGTCCAATGTGTACCACAAATAAATAATTCGGTCTGGAAATATGGAAAAAATCGGTTGTGCAAAATTAATGATTTGTTCCTGAATAGTGATTAATGAAAAGTTCCTATAGTAGAAATTGAAACGAATAAATAAATAGAACTTGTGTAGCATAAACATTTTTATTATTTGTGATAACCTAACATTTGAAATCTAAATATTAGAGGTGCCTTTAAATGAACAGATCAGACCAGATTAATCTGGTAGTGAGTAGAAGTGGGTGGGGAACCAGTTTCCATAAAGACAGATAAAGCGAGCGATTCAGTACAATTCAAATCTGTTCCCGTCAGTCTGATCATATTAGGTCTGGGACATATTTACACAACACTTTCTCCTGATCGGGTTGGATGGTCAGAGTGTAATGAGAACCAGATAATACTTAATTAAACTCTTAATTAGTAAAAAGGACAGCATGAAAATTACTCTATTATTATAATTTATTACTTGGTAGTAGCATCTCTACTTATTGAGCTGAAGAACCAATACTTCCATCGCTTCCTGCTAGAGAACACTACCCATGTCTGTCCAATTAGTGTATAATGTTTATTTATTTATTTAATTGTAAATAGTATAATGTTCTAATGTATGTAATATCATTATTGAAAAAATATTACTTTAATAAATAAATGTAAACAAAATAATATGCTAATTCAAAGTAATTTCTTACAGGCTACGCCTCTCACTGGCCTTTGCATTCTTAACAGATTGATACCCCAGAGCTACTAGTAAATCGGTACCTCTTGGGAAAAAGTAAATACACAAATTTAGATTAAGTATATTCATCCACAATTTTTTGACGATTTGATGAGTTTTATTTTGATGGTAGTTTCTGATTGCACCTCCTCTGTCCTACACCTTTTGTACCAATCGTAAGGACCTATGGATAGTACCCGTTGGATTACATTCCTCTTCACAACTGCAGCCTCAAACCCTGCAGAGAGAAGTTTCCATCCTTCGAGAACTTACACCTCATGGTTTAAGAATGTAAAAGGGTCGAGGAAGGTGGGAACTGGAAATCAGGATTGGGGCAGTTAAGCTTTGGAAATCTTGTTGTAGAGGCTGAAAGGAACAACTCAAGGAAAATTGCATAATCTCAGAAATCAATGACTCCTCCACTTATGTTCAACCTAGTCTGTAATCACCAAGATAAGTCTGTAAAAAAAAGATGGCCCAACCCAAATATAGTAACATGAAGAATTAGAAATGCAAATCTGCAACATAGTCTATTGTGATGGGTTGTGCTTAAATTACATTCACTTAGGTATTTCATTAGTATCAGCTTGTTTTTCTCTTTTTTTACAACCAATCAGGAATATATTTTATTAAAACTAAAATTTACCTCCATCCTATGAATTTCCTGCTTCATAGCTGCTATTTCTCCTCCTCTTTGCTTTTCTTCTTCGATTTCTTTCTTCAGATCTATGGCCATTGAATACTTTTTGCTCCATTCAAGAAGTTCTCTTTGAAGCGTATCTATAGTTTGTACTTTTTTTTCATTTTCTTCTTCCAATTCCCACACTTCCTGTTGCAAAGCCATACTTTCTTCTTCTAAATTCTTTTAAAAAAAATAAAAAAGTTTAGTCAAACAATTATTCCAATCTTAATCTTTATTTAGAATCTGTTTAAAAAATTAAGTTTAAGTTGTCAAAATAACTTGAGAACCATAAATATTTCTCCACTCCACCCTATCTCCTCCCCCTCCTTACCATAATAAATCCCTCCCCCCCCTACTAGGAACAGAAGGTTTGTTCCAAGATGCAGTCCTGAACTTGTTAATGCCAAAGTGTAACCAAGTTCCTGATTGATAAATGGAAGGTTATCCTTTATCTTTGTCTGAGATTGTTATTGAGTCTTGTTATATTTTGTGGGAAAATATATTGACAACTCTGTTCTAATTTACTATTTAAGAATGCAGTATCATCCAACATGTCATTTTTGAGATTTGATAATCATTGTGTTCGGAAAAAAACTAACTCTTTTTAACATAATGTGTCTTTATTTCCACTTAAATTAATTTCTAAATTTTCCCTTATTTTTTGTAAAAGTTTCTCAAAGATGGTAGTTTTTTATCATTTATATGAAAATTAAATATTAGTCTACAAATGGCTTCTTTATCAAAGCTGTCAATGTTAACTTTTGTTTTATTTTTGGGCATTTTCTTAGCTAGAGTTTCAAAACAAGGTTTATGCCCCTTTCTACAGTTTCATCCTCTTTTATTAATGTTCCTCAGAGTATGTTTCGAGAAAGTAGTTGGCAGGGAAACTTTTCATTACACAGGAAACATGGATTGGACCAATCTCTGTTTTCATGAAGCTAAATACGATCATAATTATGTTTTTGGTTTGAGAGTGGATAGTTTTTGCTTTCACCAGTTTACTTGATGTGGTAAATCCATAATATTGCGATGTAAATGAAAAATAGTTTTGAAAAAAACTGATACGATGAATTTCTATTTATAAAATCGCAGGAGTTCATCAAGGAAAGGAAGTCCAGTTAACTGAGTAGGTCTGTTCCAACAACCACTTCTGACTATGCAGAACTATATGGAGCATGCGCAGTACTGGATTTGGGAGGGAAAAACAAGTACTGCGCATTCTCGGTACTGTCAGACGAGGTTGTTGTAACAGACTTAAGACAAATGAGTGGGAGTTGGAGGGAGAACTTTTGCCACTGTGCATCTCACCCTACTGGCAAACTCATCTTATATGCACTATTACAGTTAAAACATAATGTCTCCTAGATTGACATAAAACTTTTTAATGAAGTCCAGATGTTACTAATGTAAAGTAAAGTAATGTGGGGCAAATACATTTTTAAAAAGTTTAACTTTAAATTACAGTCAAATCTTCATTAAAAAAAAAAAAAAGATGTTCCTGAGACGCTTGTTTTAAATATTACATTTTGAACACATCCATTTTTTTTTTAAATTGATAATTCAACCATAGCCCTTAGTACACACTTGCCTCTGCTTTAAGGGGTGTTCACTTATTTACTTTTGGCTTCATCCTTGGACTAATCTCCTATGAAAGCTATCTTACCCACTTAAAATATAACTCACCTAAAGTGGACTTAAAAAAGAATAGGTACTTTTAACTATTCACTCTTTAGGCTGAGTATAGTCGAAGAAGAGCCTAGTATGGTACTATCCATTATAAAGCTAACCTAATAACCCTGTGGTTCCTAGCAGTTGGACCATGGCCCACCCCATCTTGTCAAAATCGAGTGAGTCAAGCCTCATTTCAGAACATAACTTATTATTGTAGTATAGGAAGATGGTCAAAGGAGAAACAAAATAGTTTACAACTATTTATTTTCCTAACTATATATACATATATAACTTATTATTTGTTCTCTACCTTAATTACCCACCTTTCTAAAAAGGATAAGGGACCTACATTTTTGTATCCATGTTTAATTTTTACCCAATCTCTCTTGCATAGAGAATATTACATAAGTCTGAATAGAATGATTAACTCTATAATAAAATCAGTCTTTGAATTTTTGAGATTGATTTTATAATAATTTAACATCAAACAAGTCAACCGATTGTACTTAGACTATGTTGGAACTAGTCGGTCTATCACAAAATTAAGTGGAATAGACCAGGTACTGTGGTTGAATGCTGTACCAATATATTTGGCACTACAACTTTTATAATTATTTATGGAGAAATGAAATCCCAAAATAGGTGTATACCTTTAATAAATTGATAAATGTTTCTTCTAATTCTTTTGTGTTTTCCTCAGCTTTTTGTCTCATTTTACCTTGTTTTAATTCAGCTGCTTGTAGAGCACATATATTTCGCCTGTGGTTTTCCAAGGAATTCAAAACCTGATGAAATTCCCGCTTAAGTTCATTTAGGTTTTTGGTCAGTCTTTCAAGAGTACCTTCCATCATTATGGCCTCTAATAAAATAACAATAAAATTAAACAATGTTATAATATAATATCAAGCAAATTATATTAATTTTTATTGTTTTCATGTTGGAAAACTTCGTAAGGTAGTTCATGGGTTCGAGTTTGGGTAGGATCCAGGAATTTCTAGCTAGTGCCCCATATTAGAAAAATGGTAAAGAAGAATCATTTAAAAAAAAATTCCTCATATGATTTACTTCGGGTCACCAAATTGGTTCCTTTGGATTATCAAAATTAGTCTGAATGGTTTAAACTGAAAGAGACATATTGCCGTCTTTTAGGATTGAAGTAGTGTAGATAAATCTTATTGATATGCTGAGAAGCTTCATAAAAATCATGAACAATTGACAAACATTGGCTTCCTCTTGATAAAGGAAAGAAGGCCTAAAAATTTAGGTTGGAACGTCAGCACAAATAAAATAAGTTTAATTTATTTGTATGTATTACAAGGGGTTCATAGTGTAATGGTCAGTACTGCACCCTTGACCATCTTCTCATGATGAATCCTGAACTTGATTGCATCTAGTTCAGGATCAATATATTGTACATGTTGAATATGAAACCATTCTTGGATATGAATCTACCTCCCAGTCCTTGCTCAAACCCAGGGACTGTTTTAACGCTCAGAAATGGTTTTGAACTTGGTGTTTATGCTGGTCAGAACAAATGTATGACAGTTTGATTATTGGGACTAGAATCATTAAAACAAAATGTTGTCTCTTATCATTTGGAAAAATATTGGTGTTTGAAAAACTGTTTCTCATAAAATATTGAACTAGAATAATAAAGTTCAATTTGAAGCTTCTTTGATCCACCAGAAAGTATTTCATAAAGATTATCTTCCTAAGAATAGTAGTATTTGCTAAAATAAATTTATAAATGTTGGTTTATAGTCATTTGGAGAAAACCATTGAATTTAGAGAAGCTCTAACTTGGAAATCATTGATTATAAATAATTCTATTATGGCTAAAATGGAAGCTTGTTTAATGGACTATAAAGTAGTTTATGATGGTATTTCAGCTAATTTTTATACTTAAAGAATTATTGACTACAATCCTAAAAATATTCTACAACCATTCTAGGCCTGTGCACCCCAGGGGGAGTACACTTTTTACCACCCTAGTTTTCAAACATTTTTATATTAAAATCCATTTACAGAAATTGATTAGCAATTACGTCGAGGCACAGCAAAATTTTAAGCTTTTTTACTAGAGTAAAGCTTTTGTTGTATCCATAGCGGGGAAGAAAAATATGGTCTATAATAATAAGTTATAAACCAAAAGCTGAAGGTTTCAATTACGTTTTCTCAGAAAATTGATTCTTTCTAATTGTTTTTGCCTTTTGTTTGAAGCTCTGAGACACCCTTCCTGAAATTCTAGCCAAATTTCTTCTTTTTCTTCAATAGATTCCTCTAATTTTGCAATACCTTCAGACAGTTTTCTCTTTTTTATTACCAGTGGGCTATCAAGATATGTTTTCTGTAACATCATACTCAATCAAACTTAAAAGTTAAAAAAAAAAAATTTAAAACTTTTAATAAAGCAAAAACTTACATTAGCCCATGATGTTTCAAGATTTTCTAAATGTTTTTTCTTACCAATCACAGAATTCTTGAACTCAAATTCCTTATCCGTGAGTTTTTTAAAACTACTTTCTAATTTTGTATAATTGTTGTCTATTACATTAAAGTTCATCTTAACATTTTCAAGTTCAAGTTCAGTTTCTTTCAAGGAACCTTTTAGAATTTCTAACTCAACCATTTCTCTGGCCAGTTGATTCTCTAATTTATACATTTTAAACTCCTAAAATAAGTTTTGATTAGATATTCAATAAAAAAAAAGTAACTAGAAAAGTAAAATAAAAATTAGTAATCACCTTGTTTTTATGCTCTTCCACCATTTTTAAAATTAAATCATTAACATGATTCACCATTTTCCCAGCTGTATCCCGATAGACTAACTTCTCCATGTATGCTTTTTCTAATCTCATTTTTTCTCCGCAAGCAATTGAAATTTGTTTAAGTATATGTTCTTCATCAGCTTTAAGAGCTTCACTAAGCTATAAAAGATCAGAATAATGAATTAGTAATGTAATTATTAACTAATAATTTTCTTCATGTAATATGTTGAATAGTTTTATTAAATAATAGTACATTTGGGGTGTTATAGGTAGTGTAGAATAATTTTTTTTTTGTAAAAAAGGACAGACTTGATAACGGGCAAGATGAGCCCAAAACATTGTTAAATACCATGGGATATAGTAAATTAGTTTCAAAGGGTTTAAATTGATTTCTCTGGAAATTATAATACTAGTAGTATAATGAAATTCGTTAAGTTTAATCAGCATAATTATTATTCTCTTCACTAAACTAACTTCAAGACCTTCACTAGACTAACTTTATTCAAATTATATTCTGTTTAACAGTTCCAAGTATTAAATAATATTTATTAAGAATCAAGATACCAATTTCTTTGGCTGACTGGAGCACATGCTGACCACTCATAACAAGATATCCTAGAATAACTTTATAAAACTCTTCTACAGTCAGTAGAAGTATCAGTATTAGCATCACTATCAGTATCTGCATCAATGGTAGATGAAAGGGGTCTGTGTTGTATAAAATAAGTTTTATTATTTGATTTGAAAATAAAACAGTAGATGCCGATACTTTGACATTGCTACAAAGAAACAGGCATGTTCCTTTGTTCTGAGTGACAGTCGGTCTTGCTGTCTGTTAACCGAAACATATATTCCTTGTCTTTCTTTATAAAACCCTTCCCTAAATTCCACATCAAACTGGTAGCAGAGAGTGGTTTAGTGCATAAAAGGGTAAAGTGACAAGTGTAATTTATGTACATTAACGGATACATAAGCTTTGTAATTTTGTTTGGGACTAACCGCCGAAATCAAAACACAAAGGACAATGGACACCACAGTATTCAGCTCTGAAAAGCTTGCTGCAGAAAATTACAGGATCTGGTCGATGAAGATTGAAGCGTACTTAGAAACAAAGGACTTATACGAGGAAATTATAGAAAAAGATCCGCCACTGGAGAAGATGCAGCTTGGAAAAGAAAAAACAAACAGGTACACTCTACTATTATTCTAATAGTCAGTGATGATATATTGCCGTCAATAAGAGGTGAAAAAGATTTGGGAAAAATTAAGAAAAAGGTTTGAGGATGTTCCAGAGGAGAAAGTGATTGATTTAATGTTTGACCTTGCCAAAATTAGGAAAAACAGTGTTGAAACTTTGGATAATTATTTTATGAGGTTTCAATGTTGTTTAGTTCAAGGGATAGCTCAACTGGGTAAATCCTTAACAGATGGGAAATTGGTGAGATATATTATTGAAGACTTACCACTGTATTATGATCCTGTTGTCATCGCTATTTGGGTTAGTTTTTTTTTTTTTTTTGTCATCGTTATTGGGATGATATTACATTCAGTACTTTTGTCATTTGAAAGAAGGAATAATCTAAATTGGAATGAACAAGCATTAAAGACATATCACGAAAGGTCAAGTGATGAACACTTCAAAAACAAAACTCCTGCAATGAAAGAACAAGTGACTTCTGATCATCATCAAACACCAAATGAAAGAAACGCCAAGACAAAAAGAAGAATCAGAAAGAGAAACCTGCTGAAAGGTTACAAAAATTAAAGGCCTTAACTGGTGACCTGGGACTTCATTTCAAAGATGAAGAAAAACTAGGCCAAAAGATGAAAAAACACTTTATTGAAGATATCCACGATACAGCAAAGAAGATAAAGAACACCCTAGATTAAATACAGATGACTGTAATTGGGACCTGGATGAAAACCATATGGATGGGAGGAAAAATTAAGAAATATACTACAGCTAAGAAGAAGAAGAGACCTAGAGTCAAATTGAAAGAGGTCATAAAAATTGAAAAAGCCAAAGAAGAGGAGGGAGCTGACTTAGGTAATAAGGAAGAGGAGAAGGAACTTAAACTTCTTTATGAGTTTAGGAACAATAAAAATTTAGATGAAAATAACCAGTTATTAAAGGATCACATATTTAATAGAACATATTCAAATGAAGAATCACCTACTTCACCTTTCAGTGAAAATGTATCTAAAGAAGAAATAGAACTGGAAGGACAGTCTGAAGCAGAGGACCACTACAATGGCGTATTTAAATCAGAAGAATATCCTCAGATAAAGAAGTATACTAGACGAGCTGTAGAATCATTAAGGTTCAAAGATGATTCTATGGAAAAGGAATGGACAGGAATCGCGCAAAGGGAAAAGAAAGAAAAAGCTAAGAAACACGAAAACATCAAGAAGAAGGAGAAAGAGAAACTGTTGAGATTGGAGAAAGATTACAAAAATAAAAGGCTTTAAATGGTGACCCAGGACTTTCTTCCTAAGATGAAGAAACTTTTCATTAAAGATTTTTACACTAAAGAAGGTGGAGAACATCCTTGATTAAATGTAGATGACTGTAATTGGGACCTGGATGAAAACAATATGGATTGTGAAGCAAATAATTTAGAAGAAGAAAGTAAGAAATACACTCATACCAAGAAGAAGAAGAAACTCAGAAAGAAAAAGAGATTTAGTTATGAAACAAACATCGCCAAACCTCCTGTTGAATCTTCAAAGAGTATTTTGGTGAATATTATAATCCTGACTACGAAAAGTTTGGATGCTGTTAAAAGAAGAGAAGTCCAAATTGTTTACAAAAGACAGAAGACCAATCGGGAATGTTTGAACCTCAGACTCGGTCAAGTGTTTGTGAAACATTAAATTAATATAGGTGTGGTAGGAGTGATGAAATAAAATTTTTAAAAATATATATAATAATAATAAAATAAAAGAATAAATAAAAGGACATAATAAAACAAATTTTAGGAAGGAAATTGCTGTAGAAAATTGATTCAGACAATGGGAGTTTCCCTTTGTTTGTTTCCCTTGGGATGTTCCCTTTGTTTGAAGCTCAGTTAACAGTTGGTGTCTGTTTAAGCAACATACTCTTTGTCTTTTGTTATAAAACCCCTAGATTCCACAACAAAACTAGCACTTTCCATAAGGAAAAATTAATGAATGGACAAGAGCAGATCATGCACTAAGCTGTTTGCAAAACAGAAATTAGAGAACGGTGACCCACAACAACAGAGATAA
This sequence comes from Halyomorpha halys, assembly GCF_000696795.3. Classification (NCBI taxonomy): domain Eukaryota; kingdom Metazoa; phylum Arthropoda; class Insecta; order Hemiptera; family Pentatomidae; genus Halyomorpha; species Halyomorpha halys. Next base: position 244,813 of record NW_027108759.1, on the reverse strand, counting down.
TTCGCTCAAGCTCATTGTGGAATGTAGCACTTATCTTGTTTTCTTAGTAGTATTAGAAGCCGGACTGCTGCAAGACAAAAATTATTAATCTTCAGGCTGTCCACTAAAAATCAAACAGATTTGGCAGAAATACCTCCCATAAGATAAATTACATTTTAAATTGCCAGTAATAAAAAAAATTTATGAATAATAATAAAAAAGAACCATTAAAGTACTCTGGAAATAGGTTCTCTTCATGATTTTAAATTGGAACACTTCATAAAAATAATTGATAGGGGTCCCAGGAATCGAATTGGGTTGCATATGTGTAACAATCAGAATATATCATAACACTGAACAGCAATCACCAGTAATAGGATCAGGGTGTTGTTTGGATGGGAAAGAGAAGAGAAAGGGTTGTAAAGCTTTAGCCAGGTTTCGGAGATCACAATAATATGATAAAAGTTTTGAGTGAAGTAATCCAGATATTCATCACAATGGGCTGTAGGGACTCGAGTCAATGTGGCACGTGGTTAATAAACTAAACATGAGAAGTATTTAGGATAATACAGTCTACATTTGATGGGAAGATGCTGAGACAGTATTTTATCTTATATAATTTTTATTCCTACATATTTTTCTTATATTTTCATATCACATACTATTTCATATTTGCATATGTTTACACCACTGAAGAATAGAACTGGCATTGGATGACAAGCCCAATAGGTGCTACTTTAAGTAAATATTTCCCCACCATTCGGTCACGGATGGAAGCAAAGTGGGTCCTCCCAGACTACTGGCTCTCTCAATTTCTCACGGGGCAAGGGGGATTTCAAGCCAAGCTTCTTGGCCACAGGATGGATATCGACCCCCTATACCCTAGTTGTGGTGTTCCGGAGACTGCTAAGCACATCATCATTGACTGTATCGCCTTTGATGCATTACGGGCCAGATTGCTGAGGGAAACCGGACTCTACACCCTCACAGAGAAAGATTTTTCTCAGCTAGTAAGCGAAGAAAACTATCCGTATTACAAAGAATTTGTAGTAAGTAAGTAAGCTATAAGAAAACTTAATGAATTATTAATTGTAAATTGATTTATTAGCAGTAGTTTGATGATGGATATGCAACATCGAATTGCGGCTTCACACCTGTATTGCTTGTAAGGCAGGGGAAGGTGGAAATAAATAAATTTGCATATGTTTCTAGATATATAGCTCTATTGTTTCATACACCCCCATTTAATCCTACCCAACTATATTTTTTATTTTATTCTCATACCTTGTTTTATTTAAACCCATTGAAGGTCTACAACCTAAAACAGGTATCATTCACTCATTGAAGCTGTTATTACCTAACTGTGTGTTTCTTAGTTGACCTATACTCCCAATGATCTTATCTAAGAATACATCTACAATCAACCGTTCCTACACCATTTAAAAATTAAGTGTATAACAATAACAACATGAGTATTTACTTGTTCAGCATGTTCAAAATCACGATCAGCACCTTTCAACATGTCATCAAAAGAATTAAGTTCTTCCATTGCTCTGAAACGCTCCTCTTTCAATACTTCTAGCTAAAAAAAAATTAAAGTGTTTATAATTATTCAGTCCATTGTACTGTTATGTGCAAATAATATAATAATCACAATGTTTTATTTTAATAAATTTTGTAAAATGTACATGTTAAACAGTAATAAGAATAACATAATCTAGTACCATTATTGTTACTACTGTGAACTTAAGGAAATATCAAAGAATATTCATCAAAATATCAAGACCTCATTTTTTATTAATTTTTATATTATAATAAATATTCTAAGCATATATATTGCAATTGCCTTGATTAACTATTCAGAGTAAATTAATTAATATCAATGGATCAAACTTTTTGACAAGTAGGTTCATGTTCAAACTAAATCAAGCGATAAGGTTTTTTCATAACTAACCTTGTCATTAAGAAATTGCACTTCATCACCATTTTTCCTTTTCTGATGAGAAAGGGTTTCATTCTCAGCCATTAATAACCTTAAATGCTTTCTGTACCAGTTTAAACTCATTACCAATTTTTTCCAATTGGTCTCTGCTTCTCTGAAATATAATAATATTTTAAAAATAACCTATATGAAATAAAATATTTCACAATATTTGGCATTTTTTTCACTGTATTTTCTCTGAAAATTATAGACTTTTGCATTTTATTGATGGTCATGAGATGAGAGTGGAGTAAATCTGTTTTAGAACTCTGTGGGATCTGAGGGGTGTCTGAGATAAATATCTTTTTTTTTCAATCCAAGTTTAATCATAGAAAACAATTGTAACATCCACTTTGAACCAGCTTTCATTGATTATTTTAAAGAAGTACACATAATCCATTTAATTTATAATACTATATGTAATAATGTTTTGTAACCTTTATTCTAGTAATTTAAAAAATATTATATACCTTAATTAAATAACTTAAATTTAGTGTTGTCTCTCTCTCTTTTTTTTTATTATTTATTTCCAAAAATCACCCAAATCATATGATATGAACTGACTGAGCTAAAGACTATGGATGAATGGATTAGTGAATCGACCTGACTATAAAACAAGTAACATCATTCTATTTAAACACTCTCATTCCATGTGAAGGAAATCATAGATCACAATGAGAAAAACAATGGAAGATACATAGCCATCCTACCTACTCTTACTCCATTTATGTGAACAGTTCCTCGAACTTCTTTTTGGATAAAGACTTCCCATGAAGGATTGTAGAAAATAAGTTTTATTATTTGAGTTGTGGTTAAAATTTTTTGTTTGTAACCTACACAAATTGTAAATAAGGTAACATTGCTTCGGACAATGAGACCGCCTCTTTAATGAAAATTAGTGTTTTAGAAGATATATAAGAGCCAACAAAAAAGAACAATACATCTGTTTTAGATGGATGGACATAAATCTGATACTGATTCCTAACTGTCCCAGAATGAGCAGCTCAGAACGGCATGGGTTCAATTTCTACCTGGGTCAATTAATATTTATTTTGTGGTGATCCTATAAATTAATTAATTAATAAAGTTATAATTATATAATTTTTAATTATTTAGTAATGCTACTAATTCTATACTGATACAAACTGTAATTCCTTCTTTACAGTCAACAGTGCAGTATCTCTTGCCTTGATGTAATGGAATGCTTTTTGCAATTCTTTTGTTAATAATTCATTAATAAGCAGTAATTCAGCACGATCAACTGAAGCTGAAAGCAATCTTTCACTTAACACATTACATTCCTTTGTTTTTGATTTAGTTCTTCTTATACGGTCTTCTGTTTCCCTTCTCTTGTCTAAAATATTTTTTGTCATTCTCCAGAGAAGCATATCCTGAAATAAGTAAAAAAAAAAATATGTAACTTTAATTTGAGTTCATTATTAAGTTTAAATGATTTAATTTACTCTAACAGCAAGATATTTGAAGGTTTTTTCAAGTGTCAATAATTTATATATCATCCACCATATGAAAAAATAAAATAGTTTTAACAACACCAATGCAAAGCAAGCCGACCTATGTTTATCACATGTTCTGGCTGACTAAGGATTCTTACTAAAAAAAATTATGCTCCAATGCATAGTATAGTATAATATAGGTTTTAACCACAGGCTAATTAAATTTCAATCAAGAAGTAAAAGAGTTATTTGTAAAAGAAATTATTATTTAAATAAATAAATTTGGAAAAAAAAAATACTTATGATGAATATTATAAAAATGTAAATAATTATGAGTGAAATGAATATTATAAAAATGTAAATCTTGTTGATACATCTTTTATAACAAGGAGACATTACTCAGTGTTTAAAAAAATAAAAATATAATTTAAAAAAAATTATAAATATTTTGTCATAAATATAGTATCTTATTAATTTGTTTTGTTAGTATTTGTATTATATCTTATATGATAGACCAGTATGCTGTCTATTTGGGCAGCATGGCTTAATAAATACAGCTTTTCTCTCTTCTTTTTAGTTGATGCAAGGAAAATAAAAAATAATAGTTCAGTGCTTATTTTTTTCCAACAAATAAGCTATTTCGGACAACTATTTAGCATCATAAATTAGTTGAAAATTAAATGTGATATGAGGATATTGTATCAAATTTTGTTTAATATAATTTTGTATAGAATACTTTTATTCCAAAAATTCTTTGTTTTCTAATTATAAGTGAAAAACTAAAAAGAGATCCTAAATTGCGGGTTCATCCAGATTAAGATACAGATCAAGCACCCCAAAAAAAATACAGAACTGCTAAGAAAAAAAATAATGATTTTTTCCCCGAAAACACTATTTGTGAACCTTAGGTAACTAGACTAATTGAGCAGGTTTTGAAATCAATCAACTCAAATAGTTAAACTACTAGAAGCAAGTTACCATTTATAGCAAAGATGAAACTGGAAATAAAAAATGAGCTATAAGCCCTACATCATTGAGATGTACTTTTAAAAAGGGGATTTATAATATGATATTGGAATATATTTGAAAACAAATTAAATAGTTTTTAATGATGTTTGCCATGGATGTTGGTATGGAATGATGTTTGCCCAAGCCCTTAGCATACTTATTTTTTATTTCATTTTTTAAGAAAATTCGTCAAAGATTACAAGGACTTAACAAACATTAGGACATAACTCTAACCTGTGCTTGTTTTTCCTTAGATAGTCTTTCTTTGTCTTTTAAATTGAAAGACTGTTTCTGTTTGGAAAGAGCTATTTCTTTTTCTTGTTGCTTATCATGTTCAGACATTTTTTTCACTAAATCATCTAACATTTCTGATTCCCCTTGGCAATGCTCCACTGAAAACAATTTTAGGTTAAAAACTTATATTTGAATTATTTACTATTTACAGATAAGTTATACACCTCAGCAAAATGAATTAAATATGTGCCAATTATCGAAATTTTAATGTTGATTATTATTGAATGACATAAAAAACCTTTAAAAGTTTCAATTTTATTAGACCAATTTTTTTTTTTCAAAGATTACAATTATTGGCACTAAAGTTACGTATGATCCTAATTGTCTATATCTTACCAATAAATGTTTTATCCTATCTAAAAAAAAAGTTACTTGACTTGTTCCTTTATTTTGCTGAATTAAAAGAAATGGGGTTGTACAAACTAACTTATATAAACCAGAACTGTGATTAGGGGAATACAACTTAAACTCAAGTTAGAATAATCAAAGTATTTTATTATAATCATTATTATTATATAAGCTGAAATTGGATGAAAAAGTCTAAATGAGTAGGAACAATAATTAAGGTAAATAAAGAAATTTATATAATCAACAGTTTTTAAAAGTATAATTAATTTTTAAATAAAATTTTCAGATTGAGATCATTGAGTAAAAATAAATATATTCATATTCCATTTTGTGGGACCGCCACTTAATAAAAAAAGTCAATGACCCAGGCCGGATTCAAACCGGCACCGCCCGCAGATCTCAAACTGATAGACCTACACTTAACCATCTGAGCTATGGATGGCCCCCACGATTAATTAACTCCCTATTAACATTGGAGGAGAGGACGGCAAAGGATGTTGTATTAAAATTAAATACTTATTGCTATATGTCCAACTTGCATGTCTGCTAAAATGGATGAAAAGTTTGACAGATTTAAAATCATCCCTAAAATACTTCCTTGATCTAGAAATTGACCAAGAAGACAATGAATCATTTAAGATGTAGCAGAAAAGTAACATTGAAATCATTTTAGATAGGCTTACTTCAAAATCAAGGAGAGATCGTTTTTTATTTCATTACAAACAAGCAGTTAGCACTTAAATTTAAGTAATGGTGTCTTATACAGTGGAATTTGGTGTCATTTTCATGAACATCTATTGTCACTCTTGAGGGAGATACAGATAGTACAAGAAATCACCTACTATTCAGAGATAGTACAGTAATCTACCTGAGACAGGAAACAAAACATATTAAGTGTTATGTAAGTATGATGTAGATGAATTTCCAGGATGATCGTGAGGTAATCCTCCATTGTTTTCAATTACAATCCAAACAATACTCCCGCCCTCCATGGTAGTCTTACTTATCTGACTTTTTAAACAGACAATTATAGCGAGTAGGTTGGTCCATGTACGACATGTCACAATCTCACGTGGGGAAGGATTGCCTTTTCTTTTTGTGATATGATCCCTCGTGAGATTGTGACATGTCGTACATCGACCAACCTACTCGTTATAATTGTCTGTTTAAAAAGTCAGAAGTAGAACAAAAATATTGGAATTTTTACACTTTTTTGGATAGAATAATCCCACAAAGAACACTGAGGAGATCAGAACTTGTCACCCAACTTACTAACTTGTTGACCAAACCCTTCCTTAATCTGTAACTTGCATCTCATTCTATACTTAAGGATCTATCAGCTATAGGACATTGGAAAACCATCTAAAAATTTATGTTGAGTCAGTTTCATAACGATCATTATACACTGAAAGAATGAAAACTCTCATACATTTTAGGAATAATTTTACAACAACAAAAGATATAAACCAACCTTCTGACTTAGTTTTTTCATACGTTTTCCTCATTTCATCATAATTTTCTCTCTGAGTCTGCATTTGTTCTTCAAGAGTTTTTCTTTGTTGAGCAACCTGCATTCGAGGGAAATTTAAGTTAAAGAAAACAATAAATAAATAAAATTAACAGACTAATATTTTAACTTATAAATACTAATACTTGTGTTTCTCTTTGAAACATTGACTGGAGTATTTTATTATTTGACTATCACAAGCAAAGAACAATATATTTTTATTATTTTATAATAGTTTTTGATATATTATAATATAAACAACAAAAAAGATAATGAATAAAGGAAAGATAAAATACAGTTTATTTTTTACATAAAAATTATAAGTTAAATGCACCCAATGAGAATCATCTCTGCCAAGTTTCATCAAAATTAACTCAATTATCAGAAAGTGGTTTCTAACACCCTACCAGAAAATGGGGATAGTTGATTTGTCAATGAAGTACAAATTAAAATAATAATAAATCTATAGATTGACCATCAAAAACAGAAGTTTATTTACCAAATAGTTTTTTTAGTTAATCTGATAAATGAGAAACTTTTATTAGCTGTAGTAGGCAGGGTAAGGGGATTGATCTAACCAAAAAGTATTTCTTGTTCGTTATTTAAAGATTTGGGCCCAATTTATTTATTTATTTTCCGTTTTAATAATATTTGGTTGTAAAATAAGTTCGTGTTGTATTTTACTGGTGATTTCAATAAAAACTTCAGATTCTTGTAAATATTTTTAATCAATTATATATGACCTATTTTGATCTATTACATGTTGCCATCTTTATCATATTTTTTTAATTCCGTCCTCCTAGAACTTCTCAGATTTGTGCGCAATGAATTCCTCTATGTGCGTTTTGCATCCCTCCAGCGAATTTAAGTGTTTCCCGTTCAGTTTTGAAGGGCCCGAAATAAGTGAAAATCTGTTGGAGCAAGGTTGGGTGAGTGGGGATCACATCCCAGCCAAACTCCAATAATTTCTGCCAGGTCTGCTAAGATACGTGAGAACGGTCGTCATCGTGATGGAAAACTATGCCTTTGCTATTAGCCAATGTTGGACGCTTTTGCTTAACCGCTGCCTTTAATTGTTCCTATTGGGCACAGTTTTACGATATCTCGTGTCGTAGAGTGAGGGTTGTCTGTGACCAATGCTTGAATTTGGTCATCAATAGTTGAAGGACGACCCAAGCGCTTTGCGTCTTCCAAGTCAACATTTCCGGTTCTGAACCAAGCAAACCACATACGGACGGTGCTTTCAATTAAGGCATCATCTACATACACACGGCAAATTTCGTTAACCGTCTGTGCAGCGGATTTTCTTTTTTGGAAATATAAAATCGTTAAATGACGAAAATGAATTTTTTTACTTCCATTTTGAGCAAGCAAAATACCACTTAAAGATAAGGAATCTCGGTTGAAACTGATGCATAAAAGCACCATACCTAATACTTTTTTGGAATATATAAACACTATTGACCAAGTAAATATTATTTTATAAACACAGAGAGCATTAAATTGAAATATTGAAAAACGCTACGAACTTATTTTACAACCCAATAGATTCATCATCACTTAAACTTTACATATGTCACTTCTTTGTAAAAATTTGTTTCACATTTGTGACAAAAATTTTATTTTATGTCAAAATAAAGTCTTACCTTTTCAATAGTATTTCTATAGTTTTCGAGGGTTTCTCGTTGTCTAACTATAGTTTGCTGTTCCTTATAAGCTAAGTCTGATTCTACCTTAAGAGAAGTCTCCTTCTTTTTATGATCACCTCCCTAAAAAAAAAAAAAAAAAAAAAGTATTTTTTTTTTCACTCTGCAGTGAATCTGATTAAATAGAAATATTTTTCGTAGAAAGTAATAATAAAATAAACATATAGATACAAGTATAAATGAAAAAATCAAATTTTCAATCATTAAAATATAATAAAGTTCATTAATAAACTATGCAATTTCAATATATGATTATTTCATTTCACTTTGTTTTCTTTTATCCATTGTATGTAGTCTTAAATTAAATGATACCCAATTTTAAATAAGGTATTTAAAACCGAGAGTCTTGTATATCCTAATCAGCCAATGCCAACAGGTTCAAGATAGAATGGGAGCTAACAAATCATTATTTACAGTACACAAAGTAGAGTAATATAAAGTTTGCATCCCTTGAAATAAAATTTAATTTCCAAAAATAAAGACGTATGTTACACTCAAAACTTTACTTAAATAGAAATAAAATGGAGAGTTTTTGGAATTAAGCTCACAATTTATTTTATTTTATGATTGCTTGAATGAATAGACCTCTAAATGTAATCCATTTATAATGTGTAAAATATTTATTGAATGGAATGTTAAGGGCAACTCACAATTTCCAATATGCTGTTCTTCAACTTAGCGATCTGACGAAGAAGATGTTGCTTAAGAACAGATTGAAATTTCTCCAGCATGGGATTATCTGCTGTCAATAAAATCTCTGATTCAGCTATCTTCTTTGCCTCTGCAATTCTATGCATTTAAGAAGAATTATTACATGCATGCATCAGATGGAGGACAGAGATAGCAAAAGTGTCTTACAATTTTCATATAGCAAGGAAAACAATACTCATCCAAAACTAATATTTTATTAATTGTTGCAAATCATAATTTCATTATTCAAATGAAAATATAATGAACCTCATCAAAATAAATATTTTTAAAAATAAAATAGTTACAATTAAATGTATTTAATATATTTATATAATTAAATACTAATTTCATAATCTACGACAGTATCTGTTTGAGTACAATAATATATCCTTTTTCTATACACCCAGTTCCATTGTATATTATAATCACTGACAGTGTATGTTTTCAGTACAATAATTTGTTTGTGTTCTACACACCCAGTTTTATTGTGTATTTATTCTTTTTATTAGAATTTAATTATTACATTTTATTTATGGCAAGTTTTTTGTTATTGGCTATTTGTAAAAGAACAGCTTAGCCTAAAAATTCCGAACACGGTTAGTATATTGACTATTTTAAGGGTATATAGCACTGACACGTGTGCTATACCTGCATGTACCACAATCAATATTATTGGTTGGGTTAGGTGTTTTGGTATAAATAATAATAATTTGATATATTGATATTAAATAATGTGTTCAGTGAAAGTTGGTTTCATTTTACTTACGATGATTCGTAACAATCTTAAGGTTTTATAGCCAATCTTAGCCACAGCTTTGATATAAATTGGATATTACGCATTACAAAGTGTAATTTTTAAGGTTAATATAATGTAGATATCTAACATTTCGATGTTGAATAGTAAGGCAAATAACATTTAATTTACTATTACAATAAATAAACACCACAGTTATTATTATTTTTTTATATAAGGCAATCCTCAGCGAAGATGATGTTATCTATAGATGATCAATCAATCCATGGTGGGGGGTCAAGTATTTCATTTTGTGGGACCGCCACTTAATAAAAAAAGTCAATGACCCAGGCCGGATTCGAACAGGCACCACCCGCAGATCTCAAACTGATAGACCTGCGCTTAACCATCTGAGCTATGGACGGCCCCCACAATTAATTAACTCCCTATTAACATTGGAGGAGAGGACGGAAAAGGATATTGTATTCAAAATTAAATACTTATTGCTATATGTCCAACTTACATTTAAAAGACACTACACTTCTGGGACAGAATATCATCCAGATAAAATATAAGCAAATAAAATGGAAAGAAAAATAACTTCATTCTTTGATTTCAACATGAATTACTATTAATTTACAGTCACTTTTTTGTTGTAAACATTAAATATTCTACAAACTAATATTTTCCTTTTTAAATAAACAACTTTTTCCATTATATAATAAGAAACAATTATTTTTTTGTATCAAACTTTAGATTTGAATGGTTATCTTACAAGAAATTATTTTTTTTATTAACTGTTCCTAGAAAACATTAATTGAAAAATTGACCAAGTTAATTCAATTTTATATTTACTCCTTACTTTTTAGAACAGTTAATATATTTTAGGGTCCTTAATATCTATATTGAAATGAAGCTTGACAGAATGGAGAAAGAAGCACGAATTTCTCAAGAACGGCTAAATGGGTTTTCATTATAGATATACCAAATTATTGGAAATAACATTTTCTACAACTTCTATTTTCTTCACCTGTACGGTTTTACAGATACATTAATGTGCGAAATCCCTACTAAATTCAACGTAAAGTTGTCTTCTATGGGCGTGACCTAATCCCCACTCCTTAGCGTTATTTTTGCTTAGAAGAGTAGGGATATGGCAATCCCCCTGTTCATAATCTATGATTACAAATTCTATAGGAAAACATATCAGTAGTATGCGGGGGAGGGAGACATAACCCTACTATTCTTCTAAGTATAAGTGAAGCCAAAAAGACCACGCCCACGAAAGGAAGGTTTATGTTGAGGCTAATAGTCCATCATTGTAATCTAAACTGAAACATAAGACAGCTTGAACTCTTTTCCTACTCCTCTGCCATTACCCTCTCTATTATACTCCTTCCTCCAATGTAGTATGTTATAACCTAACCTAAATATACACTTCTGAACTGGTAGGTGTTGGAGAGACACTCGGCAAAATTCTGGATACGAAGATGCGATACTACCAAAATAACGATACTCGATTCACGTTCATCCAAATTCTAGTCTATGACAATTAATAAAAATATAAAATGCCAGTATATGAAAAACATTAACGAATAACGAAACATCCTCCGGGCCTAAACACCTATTAGTTTTTAGATATGGAGTGTTATTGTATATCTTCTTAAATGTATTAGTGGAATGTTACTGAAATTGCCTATAAATAATGAAAGTTGGTTTTATAGTCGGGTGCCTTTCACATCTGAAAGAAACTCAAGACTTCTGATAAAAAAGTTAATATACTTTCTTTATGTTCATCCATACTGATGCAAAGAGATTTCTGTAAGGTTACAGTAAAAAATCCATATGAAGAGATTTACCAGTGAACATCTATAACGTATAGTGGAAAGGAACCAAATACTATTCCAAGTTTTATTATTTATAGTCGACGACTTCAGTAATTACCAATTAATATGTTTAAGGAGATATAATATAACACCCTTCCTCTCAGGACGAATTGGTAGGTGTGTAGGGCAGGCATATTTCCGTAGTCGTTTTTATTTAAAAATAATTATACACTTTTCTTCAAATCAATATGATTTATCAATAATTGTTTGTATCATAAAAGTGTTTTACCATTTTGTTGGTAAATAACGATACTTCATTATTTTTTCTATAGAGGAAACAGGTATTTCCGAGAATACAAAATCATCGTTTCTATCAAACTTTGTGTGACTCTAAAAAAAAAAAATACTAGTTCAGATAAAAACAATAAAATTTGGAATATAATCTTATTTTCATGAAAGGATTAAAAGTACCAAATGTAATCAAAATCTGAAACCTTGGGTGACGTTACCAGTATGTTGTAAAGTTTTGGCGTATTTTATATTGATTTTTTTGTCTAATGTAAATATAGTTGATTATAATATATATTTACTAAGCTAGGTATAAATTCAGTATTTTTTTTTTTTGAGGAGTATAATCAAAGGAAAATAAAAATAGTATTCTTACTTATCTTCGTCTGGCATTGAAATCTTCTCTTCAGAAATAATTTCTGAAGGTTCAAGAACGCTCTTCATTTCAGGTACTAAAGAAGCCATCCAGTTTTCAGTTGATTTATTTTCATCTTCTTCATGTTCTGTTGAATAATAAATTATTTAGCTATCAATACTTTTTATTATGAATTAATCCCTACACAAAACAATTAATGAACCAGCAGACTATCAATATTAACTTGACTGCCCCCAAATTAAAGTATGGTAACCAACAAACTTTATTGACACTCCGAACCATCTTCCTTTCCTATTCTTTGTCCAGGAGCACAAAATCTATTTAAAAACATTTTTTTTTTTTCATTGGCGCGACAGACCGTGCAGGTCCAAAGCCTCGCACGGTGTACTTAAGAAATACAAACGAGCAAATAATGCCAAAAAATTGGTTTCTACCACATTTAACAAGGAAACACATTTCTGGTGATCATAAAAACTCTTACTAATTTTATAAGGCAATGAATTGTAAATATTTTTGTTTTCTTCCCTTAATTCTTAAAGGGTACAACAACCTATAGCGCAACAATAATAACATTTAATTCTGCGTCGAATAATTAGCTTAAAGTGAAAATCATAATAACAATTTTATAAATAACTAAAGGAGAAAAAAATGAAAAATAGAGACATTCGATTCGAATGGGAAAACCGAGACAGCCCGATCTTTCCCGATTGGATTACAGCTACGTAATCTTTAGTTAAACTGTTGATTCTAGGCAGGAACCAAATTTATATCCGTTTTTTTTTACATGAAGAAATCTTAAAATACGAATTATTATGGCAACACAAAAACAAAATTTGTTTTCATAATTTTCGCCTTCTTTGGTCTTTAGATTTTTCCTCAAAATTGGCGATAACTTCAACACGAGCCTTCCACATTACGAAAAACTTGGGAACGTGTGTAAGGTGGTAATAGAAAGTTGTGTGATGCGGGGCACCACACTAGGTTTTTGTATATGAAATAAATCTTCGTGAAAAGCATATAGAACATAGTTCCTAATAAAAGGAAACTGTATTATTATCTAAACAGTTCTTATTTTCATTACATTAGACCACTCGTCCACTGGCAAATATGACAAACAACAAAGATCTTCCGATACAAGTACATTTTCGTATCCTACCGCTAGGTAGGAATATTATATTCGGGTGATATTTTCAATATGCACTTTTCAACAACAGATCTATGCTGTTCAGATCTCCTGGAGCCCAAAACACTATTTTGGAACATTTATCTGTGCTAAGTTAATCTCTTAACTGGGTTAAACGATTGTGTGTGATTTTTTTTTTTAATTTCAGCATTACGTGAGCAGGAGAGGAAATGGAAGAGGTTTCCCCATAACTGAGACCTATCACATTCATTCTTTCTTTATACATTTATGAATAGATAATTGTCGACTTTCAATGCAATTTGAATAAGGAATTATTTGTTTGTACATAAAATATAATGTAAAAAAAAGGAATAATACTAAATACATAATACAAACTTATAATATATATATATATATAGATATATAAATACCAATAATATCAGGAGAAATTGCACTGCTTATTGCTGATTTCTTTTTCACCCCACCAACAAATGCTGCTGTAGTTTCTTCGATATCATACGGTTTTTCTTAAATAAATTAATAAAAATTATTAATAATAAGAAAATAACAATTTTTTTAATATTATCTATAAAGTAGAAGGATAAAAATATAGATAGAGTAGGAGACTAAACCATTGGAACATATCTTGTAATGAGGGAAATCATTTGTCATATTAATAAGGAAATTTTATAAATTTTTGATGGAAAATACTGTTTGGTCATCTTTCCTATGAAATATTGCGTACACATTTGCTAAAAATATCCCTAGGGAAATTATTACTATAATTATGGGTAAGGTCTACTACCAAAGCAGTCCATTCAATGAATCTTCAAAAAAAGGGTGTGTAAGGAAAAAGAAGGAATAGTATTTTGGACATGAGGAATTTTTTGGACTAACTGCTCGGAGGGAATAATAATGAAAATCAACACTGCTATAAGGTGAGCGGAAAGTAGAGGGGCACGTAGGTTTCTTTTTAGGGTTTTTAGCTTATATCTCGAAAAGTAAGAGTCCTAGTATTAGGGTCATGCTCATGGCTGTAGTTTTTTTCTCTGGACTATAGCTGGAACAAAAACTTCACAATTATTATTTGTAGTGAATTTAAATTTATATTAATTCAGCAAAATCAATCCATAACGTACACTTCTGAAGAAAAATGTTATGTTTTTCTGGCCTCAAAAAAAGTATATTAACTAATGACCGTCACCTGTCCATAGCCAAAAAATGCAGGTTGCCCTCCAGTTATTAAACTTGCTTGTTTATGGTCTATAATATGTAAATAATACATTAAACAATAAATTACGGTGCCTCGAACACCTTTACACTACAAAAGTATTCTAAAAGCTGCCGTTTTTCTTTTTGAATGTTTCACTCACGATAGGCGCTGCCCATTATTTTTGTGATCTTTGTTTTATTTTATATGTTTTTCATTTTCATTTCACATAGGTACACCAATGCCTCTTACTTTTGGTTTTAATTGTAAATTTGTACCAATAAGTATATATTTGCCCCATGGATATATTTTCGACTCTGATGTCAGTGATTAAATTGCAAAATCAACTAATACATTTTGGGACTTGTTCACGCTTCTGTTTATTAGTAATGACCGTGACGCTTGTTTAAAATGCTTTAAATTGTTCTAAACCTCCTGAGCTCAATATTTGATTGTATTTAGATGTACACTACTGATTAATAAAGATGAAATTTCAGATCGTGTGTTAGGAATGTTAAATTATTGAAAATTCCTCACGACTGTCCCACGATTCGTTTCACTGTTCACCAGAGAATGTTGAATCTAGTTAATTATCTCGTCACTTTTGATACTTGTTTTTATATAAATGTGTTTTTGTTTCCGTATTCCAGAAGTCAGGAAAACTTTGTAATCATGCAGGAAATTAAAAAAAAATGGCAGAATCGAAAATTGTCTCCTGCATTTTTCCTTTCAGATAAGAAAGATAAAAATTTGATTCTGTGTGCCTACCATCGCGGAGGTCCCTCACCTCCAAATATTTTAGTAGAATTCTCACAGAATGGACACATCAAACCTCAGCTAAATATTTCACAGTATACCTTTAAGTTACAACGGTAGAAAAAGGTTGTACTTAATTCGATTTATGTAACACATATGTAATATTATTTACTAATTCATGTTTTATTTCCTGTTTTAGAGGAATCGAAAAAAAAAAAAAACCCCTTCAGTCAAATTTGTGCTCGGAAATAACAACCACTAACGTTAATCCGATTTTGATGAAATTCTCAAGATTTGTTTGGGGGTTGTTACCTTACTGGTCCCATATTAATTTCATCCTCTACCTTCACTTGCGCTAACACATCTTCCATGGCACACTTATATTTAGAAATGGGTCATCGTTTCTTCGATTTGGTCTAACTTTGAAGGAAAATTGGATATTGCTGTAAAAATGGTCTAATATAAATAAAAAATAACGTTCAACTAAAGAGTAGCACTTGTAAATATTTGTAGGACCGACTCATTAGAATACTTAAGAAATGTAGTAAATAAAAAAAAATTTCCCCACTCGTAAATCTAGTAAATAAACAGTACATTGGAGAACAAAGAAAAACGCTAGTACAGCGAAAATGTAATCAACTTTGAAAATTCATAAATTTTGAAATAAACCATCGTCCATTGACATGGTATTAAAAAAAAATAGTTTATAACTATTATTTTAGTAGTTTATAACTATTTGTTCTTTTTTTGACCGCAATCCTGACCATCTTCTTATATTTAAATTTTTACGGTCAACTATATATACATATATAATTTATAAATGGGTCATTCCACGTCAACTCGGCACAGTTTTGAGCCTTATCATCTTAGATATTCTTCCATTTTTCACACGTATTGTGTAGGTATCTTAGGCTCTCATACCTTTTGCTGAAAAGATCGCATTAGACACTCTACTTGTACGGTATGATAAAATAGAGGTTCCGCCATTTACCTACTTCTACGAAATCAGCTATATTTACCATAGCCATTCTTCTGACTTTTCATACACAGAATCCCAGGAAAAAATTTATTAAGAAAAAAAATTGTATTCGCACAAAACTAAAAATTTTATAGTGAATTATAGGTCAGTTCTAACGTCCCTTAAGGCTATCAAAAAAACATAAAGGATTATGTACGATTTTTGCATTCCTTAACTTTTTGGTATTAACCATTGTGTATTTTTAACAGTAATAAAATATGAATGAATATGGTTTATGAAATAATTTAATAAATATCTAAAGGAGAAACAGAAATAGGAGTTTAGAGACTGAAAAATCAGAAACGGCCGATAGTGCAATCTACAGCTATCTCCTTCACCCAGGCTTTGTTATCTATCTTTTGTAGAATTGTGTACTCTTAGCAGAAACAAAGTTAATATTCGTTATTAGCATCTAGATAAATTCTAATGAAAGAATTTTTACAGCAACAGAAAAAAAAAATCTCTTCAAATTTTTCTTCATTACTTGTACTACGAAAATCACAAAAATTGCGATAACTTCAACAGGGCTCCTTAAACCAAATGAAACATAGGAGTAGCATAGGAGCACATGAACGACAGGAAACGAGTCGAATACTAACTCCATGAATAAAGCCAAGCCAGCAGAGTACTTATTATTGTTATATTTTTATGCGTTAATAAATATTTTTCAATAGGAGGGTGCGAAAAATAAATAAAATCTCAATCTCATTTGAGTTGTTTTTCTTTGTTCTAAACTTTTAATTTCTAATAAAGAAATAAAATGTAAGAGTTATAGGTATGTACTGAAACGGTTAAAATTCAGCTTTACAATTGGGAGCTAGGAATCTTTTAATTACCTGATAGGAAGGAGGTTTGACTAGTGGATATAAATAAATAAATAAGATCTCATTGGTTAGTTAAAAAAAAAAAAAAAAAAAAAATCGTCTGTCAGTTTCTCAGGATTACTTTGGGAGTACAATTTTCACAAAATTGCAATTTCGCAGTCATATCTTGGAGGTGGTAACATATAGAATTTGATTACATCATTTTGCAGGATATTCAATAAGCTTTAATTTTGGATTAAATACAATGTATGCAATGCTGTTCTCTAGATAGGTCTGTTAGAAAAACTCAAAATGAGGATATTTAAACCTTAAAGTCTCTGTCTTCCAGGAATTGATATGGATGAGAATTTATCCAGCATTATTCAGGGAATCTTTCCCATCATATTCCTGAAACTTATGGTAGTACAGGATTCAATGCAACAAAAAACCTTATTTGAATATAAAAATATGCATATTTTTTTCTTAAGACAAATCACCCCAAATATTTATTGGAGGAGACAAGTAAAATCCTGTGGATTAATGAATGGTTAGGTGAAAATTAGCTGAAAAAATCATCTAAAAAAATCAAGTCTAAAAATGTCTTTCATTTATTTAGTGCTAAATTGCCAGGTTTTCAAGTATCTTTAATTTCTTTTATATTAAAAAATTAACCATCTCTCTTTTTTTTCAAATAATAAACAATAATATGAAAGAATTTAATAATTAACAAAAGAATAAATTAAATATATTCGTGTTTCCATAGTTGTTTTCACTATGCCATATTTTACTTACACTAGCCTTGATATGAAACATATTCCATCCTAAATAATAGAGAAATAGCTGTTTCAAAATGTAAAGGACTAATTTCATCTCAAATTAGGGTGGTAAGTGAAAGTTGTGTGATGTGCACATCACACGAGGTTTTTTTTTTTGTTTAATTTAAGAATGTAACTACTAAAATTTATACTAACCTTGCATTTCATTCACTTTTTTCTCTAACTCAGCATAAGTCTCTTCTTCTTTAAATATCATAGCACCAACTTTGTCTAATTGTTTATCTATTTCTGAAATATCAGAGGTCATAATATTGCTCTCAAAAGATTTTACTTCACTATCAGACTTGAGATTTTCATTAATAACTTCAATGGATAAATCATTTTCTTGAACATTATCATCATTAAATGGTTTTTCAGGGGTGTCTGTATGTTCACTATCACTTTCTTGTTCATTCTCCATTTTTATTTATTTAAAAAAATAACAATTATATACTAAATGAACAAAATATACAACATAAATACAATTAACTATCTTGAAAATGAAAACAGATGGATCTACCCACAATTACAAAGGGATCACCTTGACAACCATATTTGTAATCCATACATCAAAAACATATAATCATTGATCAAACAATTGGAGGAAACTACTGAAAAAAAAAATGTTTACTTAAAAAAACATATATATTAAAACAAAGGTAAAAAAAAAACACTGTACAATAATTTAAAACATGTTAAATGGTCATTAACTCAGCCATCTAATGACCCAGTAATTCTTCTTGCCTGAAAAAAAAAAAAAAAAAATAACTGCCAAAGTAAATACTTTGCTTTAACTAATCTAATAATATATTTTAAAAAATAAACATCTTACTAAATTATTTTTAAAACTAGAAAAAAAAAAAGTAAGGAAACAATGAGCAATCTTTCAAAACTTGGATATAATTGTTTTAATAATTTAATAGTATTAGTAAATTTTGCAAAAAAACAATTAATACACTCAGTTGTAAATCAGGGTGTCTAAAATTTTTTGTGAATTTCAGTTTTTGGAATCACAGGTTTTCTAATGGCTGATTTCATAAATTGTAGAAGGAATCTTTAGGAATTTTACTTTTTTAAAAAGAATAACATTGATATTATAATAAGATTTATTATTATATGTTCATCGCATCTTTTTCAATTAAGTTACATTAACAAGAAAGGATATAACTTTATAACACCTACTATTATCATTAACAACTGCCAATGAAATCGTGGAATAGAACTTGCTGGAAATGTGGACTATTGTCAGGGTGTTGTTGCAAGTTGGCATCATGGTGATATTGATTAGGAAGGGATAAGTCAATTTAATGAGTTACATTCTGGCCACTTCCTCTCTGTGGATGCTACAACTAGTTAAATTTCAAGATTTCACTTCTTTCTTTATAGATTTGAGTTGGGTTGGTGGACTCTTGTTCCACATGTCCTGCCATTCCTTCTAGATACCCTCTTTCTGTGGACTTGTAATTTCTAATGGTATAAGTATTACACTACCACAACTTGAGGGAGAAAGTGCCTCTTTTACTGTTTTAGAGGTCATTTATTTTTTCTTTTATAGTTTTTCCTACGTCTAAAATTTGTTGAGTTTCTGATGAAATTGATGACACTGTTTTCCAATTTTAATAAATCAAAGGTAAGATGAGACCATTAGTAAATCAGGGTTTCGGAGGCAGGTGGCCTGAGAAGCCTTCCCTTGTATTATTTTTGGTTTTATAATCTCCTTCAAGCGATTGTGACATGTCCTACATTGCCAATATACTCTCTTTAAGTGTCTGTAAGATTAGAGAGTGAAGGTTGAATTGATTAGAATTCATGTTTTAATACCTTCAAGGTACTTAACAATTCTGAATCAAATATTACTTCCTTGATAGGGATTATAGAAGAATACTGCAGTGTAGTTGCAAAAGCAGTCATTTCTGCAACATACACTACAAATCTGATGTGATTTGATTTTGTGGATATTTTTTTTGTCACAAACCTAATAATGGTGCAGAATAGGGTTTGGACCTGTCTGAAAAAATTATCTGATGTTTTAGCAATTAGTGAATGATTCTTTTAAATTTATGTCTGAATTATGATGTTATCCTTCCTCAACAAAAAGTCTAAACCTTTGTAATTAGTAACTACCTACAAATTCTTTCTTAATATTTCAAGCCATTCTGATATTTTTTTCCTTCTGTATCTTTTTCTTTCTGGCTTAATTTTAATAGTTTTGCTATTGAGGTTTTTACCCATCTTTGGCAAACTCTATTTATCATTATTTCAAATAATTTTTGTAAATATAAAATATATATCCTGAAAGTACATGTGCCAATGAGGAAAGAAGTACCAAAAATGTCAGAAAGAGTGTATTATGGTTGACTTCTTTAAGAGAAGCCAGCAATATTCAAGAGATTTAACAAAAACTTTTCCTTCCATATATTTACTATTTTACTGCAACAGAATTTTATTTTTGTACAAAATTAGGTTTTTAGCTCTGTAGTTTTTTTTTTTCATAACTATACAAGGTTTTTGTTTAATTAGCTTTCTTTTTTTAGAAACCCCTATTCCATAAATATCATCCAACTGTCAACAGTCAACAATACAAATGTCATCATACTATTATATAAAAGAACAATACATTTTTGTTTGGAACAGCTGACTACAAAAACTAATGGACCAATCTTTAGTAAATTGTAACATCATCATGGTTCCCAGAAGGTTTGGTTCCCATAATTGGTCCATATATGTAGTTAATATATATAGCCGAAGAGTTTATTTGTTTTAATGGACTAATTTCAGTACCTGTCAGTCCAATTTGGAAAATTATTTTGTTGTTGTTATACTGTTTACGGAGAAAGGCTTGAGGATTTACAAAACCACATTATAAACCATAGCAACAGAGTAGTATTCATGACATATAACCAATCTGGAAAATAATAATTAATATAACTTCTTACTTAAGAAAGCTCCTCAGGTTCACTACAATAACCTTATCAGGCTAATTGGTCAATATTTGCCAAGCTTATTTAGGCTGCCAGACATTTTATGGTGGAAGAGTCATGACCATGATAAGAAAAAAAAACTAAAAATCCTAATAATCAAACCTTTTGATTCCAATGGGAGATAAAAGTCAATATAGCTTATCCAGTCCTATAAAGTCATTTTTTCTCTTGCCATACACTTAAAAAATACCACAGATTCAAAGAAATATTTGTTAAATAAATTTTCAGTTCAAATTTTTGAAGTTCTTTCTTTTAGCGAAACTATGATTAGGGACACAAGTAGTTAAAAAACATTTATTAATTTTACATAAATCTCCATTATAAAAAGAAAATGTTGTTTTTTGAAAAGTTATATCCAGAAAGGAACCTATTGATTATGAAGATCTTGCTCTATATGGGGGAAATTTACTCTACTTTAAAAAATCCATTTATAATGTTTTTCTTGGGGTTGACAGTTTTCAAGATATTGAATGATGAATGAAAAATAAGCAAAAATGTTTGTTTTTGTTTTTTAAATAATTCTTGGTTAAAATTAAATTATTGTCTACCTAAAAATAAATCCATTCATTACAAATCAATATTTTGTTATAAATCTATTTTGACCAGATGTGAAAGAGAGGGTTGATTATAATCAAAACATCTGTCCAACTATTTTTACATTATTTACAACTCAAATAAAAAACAAGAAAGATGAATGTGAGGAACTGTTAATGAATATTGAAAGGAATAAAATATAAATATCATTGATGAAAAAGAAATAGACTTCAAAATGGTACTTCACAAGACATTTCAAAATATCTTATACTCACCAACCCTAAGAAGAGAAATTTTATTTGGGAGAATGTGTAAACCATTCACCAAGATTTCAGAAGGGTTTGTACTTCTTTGATGGTTTATGTAAAACCCTCCTGCTTTTATGATCCTTTCTGCATCACCTTTAAAGAAAAATAATATGTATATAGATACAGACACATATATTCACACAAAGATTATATACTTATATCTACAGATATATATTAGGCTGTGAGAGCTATAGTGGCCTAACCCATAAAATAATAGTTTAATTTTAGTCTCAGAACTATTTTTATTTCTTTATAAGTTTGACGTTTAGGCCAATTTGGCCATCCCCGACAATCTTAATACAATTCTAGAATCACATCATTTAAAAATACAACTATATGCAGGCTATTCTGCCCAGGTCATTACTTGCAGTCCACAAATTACCCTATTTGGTCAATTCTTCACATTATATTAAAACTTTTTATCAGTCAACCTTCTCTATTATAATCTATCACAACTTATAAATTGTGAGAAGGCTGACTGTGATAAAAAGTTTTAATTTTTAATTTAATGTGAACAATAAACTAATTAGAGTAATTTGTGGACTGCAAATTATGACCTGGGCAGAATAGCCTGCATGAAGTTTTTTTTAAAATGATGTGGTTCTAAAATTGTATTAAGATTGTCCTTGTGATTGTTGTGGATGGCCGAATACGGTCGAACCATCGGACATAAAAAGAAATAAAACTAGTTTTGAGACTAAAATTGGATAATATTTATTTAATTAAACAATAATAACCTGCCTTTTTAGTTCATAAGTGCACCCTATCAGTTTTAGATGCCTTCATATAACTAATTTTCAAATGTTGTTAAAAGCTTCCAATTTATTTAAGTAATCCTGTTTTTAGTCCTGTTTGCAATTAAATGCAATTTTGGTCTATAGTAATTTTGTGGGTTAGGTCACTTTTGTATTCACAGCCTCATATGAGCCGATAAATATACAATAAACATTGAAATCAATTTGTTTTTCTTCATCTAATTAAAAATATCAATAATCATTATCTAATCAAAAATAATATATGCAGTTAAAAATTTATAACAACTTACTTTGAGTGAGAAAGCACCGTGCAGCTAATGCAGCTTCTAATACTGTAATTCCTGGTCTAAGCAGAATTTCAACAAGCTCAGCGCCATGAAATCCTGAAGTTACATCTTCCCAACTTAAACCTAATAAATTAAAATAAAAAATTGTTTTCATAAGATATAATTTTCTTAATATGCATATATAAGATAATAAAGTTGCAAGCTTTTAATCATCATTTGTTCAATTATGATTTATTTAAGTAAAATAAAGGTGAAAATTTCTATTGAGATCATTTCTTTAGGAAAATTAAGCTATTTGCCATAACCATTACTGTATAATATTAAACAATTATAAATAAAATTATTACATATACAATTTCAAATAAAGTAAACGAATCACTTATTACGTATTTATAAACATTTCTTTAATATATGTTTTACTAATAAAATAAACGATGAATAAAAACAATATTATTTTAGATACATATTACTGATATATATGAGGAGAAGATGGTTAGGGGTGCAGTCCATAGTATAACACAAATAAGTTGAAGTAACTTACCTCGTCATATTCCTAACCTACTTTTTAACTCTAAGCCTCGCCGCTCGCGGTGCTAAGATCATTTGACTGTCTGATTTCCTGCTACCAGGAGCGGTTTATGTTTTATTCTCTTTTTTCCTACCTTTCTTTGCTATGTTTACCATATATTATTATTGTTATGTTTTCTACTCAATTCATTTTTCTAACTTTACTTTATATTTTGTTTCTTTATTCTAACATTATGGTTATATATTTTATTAGTTACATATATTTTATTTCTATATCCTCCCAATTTTATTTTTTGTTTATTCATATATTTTTTTTCTTTCCATAATTGTAATTTTTAAATTATTAATAAACTAAAATATTCATATTCCTTTGCATTATATAACTACAAATTATTATTCTATTTCCTTAATCATGTTATTTTTACTTACTTATTCAATTACCTATATATACACTTTATTTTCCATTTCTTTCATCACTTTATTTTTATTAATTCTATTCTGTACAATTATTTACTTCATGTCATTCTGTTTATATTTCCTTTTTTATTTGTTGAATTCATTGGTTGTTATCTTGTTCTTTGTTCTTAGCCCTGATGAAGGCTAGAAATTCTGGCCAAATTGTTGGCACTATTAAATAGTTATTTCAACTTGTTTGTGTTATATTCTGACCGCACCCCCCCCCCCCAACCATCTCCTTATATATATATTATCCACGGTCGACTATCTTCTCATCATATTACTGATAATTCTCATACAAAACCTTTCTCACCAAGACTATTTTCTACATCCATTTATCAATGATGTTCTCTTGTTATTACAGTTCTATCTTAATTGAATATACAGTTCTATTGTAATTGAAATATTGAACTGATTTCAATTGTTTCATTGCTAAAGAATAAATTAGTTCAGTATATTACCAACAGAAATTATTTCAATACAAAGTCATTTATCAAATATGACCGTTCATTTTTATCTCACAATGTACCACCACATTAGGATTAATGGTTGACTATTAGAGTCAATTTTTTTTTTTTTTACAGAGTACTTTCAGGACATGTTTACAAGTAATACTATCAAATACCTTCAAGTCGCAAAAATATGTTGTGTCTTTTAAATTCCATAATTCACTATATACAAGTATCTAAAAGCAGTGTTGGGGGGGGAGGGGAAGGAGATACTGTGAGATATCCAACAGTAACAAAAGCTTATTCCCAGAGATGTTTTATTAAATCTGAATCTATTAAAAGAACCCTTGGTTCAGCGACAAAAATTGTATTCATTAGTTCAGCCAAGACTTTGTTTCAAGAACTATAAGGAACTTTGCCTTATAGCCTTTCTAGATCAGAAATAGAAATGGTCAGAATATGTTGTTATGATGAACAGCTAAAGAAAGGCTTAAAAAGAACATTGATTGCTATCTGTCTACTTAAGAACCAAGAGAAGTAGAAAGAGCTCAAGGCAACAGTAATCTCAAGCCTGTGATGGACTATTTCCTTTGGAAAAAAGGAAGAAAATATACTCACATTTTATCCTTAAAATAGTGATTGGAAAAAATGTTTATAGCTTTATTCATTCTCAACAAGATATCAGTCCTCTCTATTTAAATAAAACATTTTATGTTCCTAGATTTATTTATTTTTTTAGTGTTTTGACCACTAAGGCCATTTACTCCTAGTTAACAAATTAATTTAACACAGTTAAATCACAATGAAGATGTTTAAAATTTTATATTTTACAATATTTTCAAACCCCCGAAATTTTATGTTTCAGTCATGTAGAACTTCAAAACTATTATTTCCCTACATTACCCATACTTTGACTAATAAAGCTAAAAAAAAGAAGTGGGCTAAGCAATGTTTTGTTTTCAACTCAATATTCCTAACTCCAATTTATAATTATTGTATTAAATACCAAGTAGTTCACTAATATTTAGATAACCTTCTGGTTCAATAGATTTCAATAAGCCAGAAAGGCTAATGAACAATATAGAGAGAGTCAAAATAAAAAATGGCAGACAGGATATTTCTTAATGATCAAGACAATATCTTTAAAAAAATGTTATAAATGATAAATAAAAAATGGAAATAATACTATTTATTTCTAATAATATTTACCTGCCAAAGCTGTAACATCTCTAGAATAAAGAGCTTTAGTAGTATTTTCTGCACTTGCAAGACCTTCTTCTAAAACATAAATTAAAATGAAAAATGAGTGATAAATATAAAATGTTACTGTCAAGAAAAAACTATTACGAACTTAAGTATACAAATATAACATTATAAACAGTAATAGCTTTCATATTATAACACAGTATTGTTTATAACAACCCCCTACGGACCATAAATATTCGGTCATTATAAGCGATTGTCAATATAACCAGTCATTACACATATAGCAATCATCATGTGGATGATGATTACTTTATTTAACAATCAGTTGTTACAACCGTGGGTGCTATCACAGATCTGAAAATATTCATCACTATATATAACTATAGTTATATAGTAGTAATAGTAAATATATGCTATTAATAATATGTATTTTTGTGGAGCTTGAGGATCAGTCAATAATACAACTATATTGAGGCAACATTATGCAACTATTATTTTCATAGTCATGCCCTACAATGATTCGAGGATTCGAACTCGGGTCCTTAGAGTTTGTAGCCATGCACTTTACCCCATGGCTACAGTGCTCCCAAATCAAATGAATTAAAATTAAATTAAATGAATAAGTAAACAATAATTCATTATTGTAAGAGTTTTAAAATAAAATAAATATAAATATTTTTTAAATTACCTACCATTGATGAAGTATGTATCATTTCACTTTAAATAAATGAAATTTCACTAAAAAAACTCTGTAACTATTATTAGAGAGCTAAATGGTTTTAATTTACCTAAGAACCATAGGGAGAGATGCGAAGGCCAATAATTGTTAAGCAAATGAAAAGATTTTTTTATTCTAAAAGAAAGAATTCTGCCCAAAAAGAAATGAAATAAGTTTCTCATAGATCTCTCTCAATAACAATTTTCTATAACAACTATACAAAGTAGTAGTAAGATTCATTAATACTTAGAAGATGAAAAAACATTTCTTTATCTGCACAATCTCTGTTTCAATTTTCATTGTTAAGTGTTAAAATCAAATAATAAGAATTTCAAAAACAAAATTCAATAAATTCTTTTATTTGCTATCTTACCTCCATGAACTAGAAGGGTCACTTTTTCTGCTAAATATTTCTGCCCTTTTCTTAAGTCTGGCTCTTTCTGCGAACAGTACAGGAGAAAATAATTACAGAAGACAAGGAAATAAATGAAGACAATGAATGCAACAAGAATGAAAGAAACATAGAGATGAATAATATAACTCACAAACTCAATAAACATATAGATGATACTCATTATATTATCATATCAAACAAATTATATCCTAAATACGTGAATCCTTGTTTTATTAACACTCATTTAGTAGGAAATAAAGCAGGAGATGTGTTTGTGTGTATAATATTATATAAAAATTTGATTACTGATATTCCAATTATTGAGACAGGTAGACACCCACACACAAGCATACAGACGTATGCTTGTGTGTGGGTTTGCATCTGTGTCTTTGTCGGTCTTATTACCTCACTTCAGCTTATTAAATTCGATAGGGGAAATAAGAATAACATTGTTATTTGACTTTGAATTTGTCAGCTCTTACCCTGCAACATGGGGCGAACATTGGCTCAAATAAAAATAGTACAAAATATTACTATTTGAGTCTAATTTGACCGCACCCGGACCATATTCCATTTAAGCATAACATTCTGATTTATTAACAAATAATAATAATTAATCACCATAGTAATTGTAAAAGTTAATGTGAACTGGGTAAAATTGAAAAAAGTAGTGATGTCTTAAACTGTGTGACTAAATATGTTCTGCTAGACCTTAAACCAAAGTTCTTAAACATTAATGACAAAAACGTCTAATTGTAGATAAGTGAGAACAAATGTGGAATTCAGTTCACTGAAACATTTCAACCATTTAGCAATCGCCAGTAGAAGTTACAGTAGTACCACGGTAAGAAATATTCTCAACTATGGCAATTGGTGTGGGGAGACTCAAATCCATTCAGGACATCAAGTTTCACATTAAATATATTAACTCCCAATAAAAATTTGTTGAAAGAAAAACATCTAATTTGGGAAAACTTGGAATTAAAAACTTCTCTTCCCATAGAACAATGATATAATACAAAAGGTGTGGAGATAAAAATTGTGGCTGCTCTAAAACACTCCTAAATGGCTGGAAATCCCACCTCAGTGTCTGAGCCTCAATACCATTAAATAGTTGAGGTCATTTGAAAAACAAAGCCACATAGTCAGATTTCAAACATTAAGTAGTTTGAAACTGCTCCCCATCACAATGATCTTCAGTGAATAAAATTAAATGCAAGCCTACAGAATATTAATTCGTTTTTTTTTTCTAAAAGAAATTTTTTTTTTTAATGTCTGTCCCAATACTTATAAACATACGTAACCTAAAACCCTTGTTACCATATAGCAGTATGAGGTTCTTGCTTATACAACCCCCTTCAATTGTCCAAATTAAAGACGGCTGAATAAGCTTCACCAATCTTTTCTCTTTAAAGTTTTCTTCTACAGACGGCATCCTAGACGTTCTGCTCCCAGGTGATTGGAGCATTTCTTATCCTGCCCTGTCTGGTTCTGGCTTCCACCTTCCTCAGGTACCGCATTTACATTACCTGGATTTGTGCATTATGTTTTGTGGTTATTGTCCAGCACTCAGAGGAATATGTGAGTAGTGGTACAAAGATGGACTTGTACACCTTTATTTTGGTATCTTTTCTCACCTCTTTTCTGTTCAAGAAGGTTTATTTAAGGTCCAAAACAATTGTTGAGCAATACATTTCTAGATTTCTGAGCCATTGTTAATGTTTTGATTCAATTATATTTTGTGAATATTGAATTTTTTTTTTAATAGAAATTAAAACACAGTTTATGATATTGCAATTCATGTGCAATAACTCCTATATTTTAACCAAAATAATAGACAAAAAAATGTAGGTGTTCTTTTTGCACTAGCTATATATAGACAATATTTTGAAAAATAGATCACCAAGCTTATAATTCCTTTATAACCAAACTGAACAATAAGTTGTATATTATAAGTTTATTGGAGTTAAAATTTTTATAAAATCAAATTCAAATAAAACACAGTAACTTTAAATAAAAAAGGTTACTAAGAATAAACTAACATATAAATTGCAACAAAGTTGTGGTTTAAAAACTTACCATATGTGCAGCAACTAAATCTTTTATCTCTCCAGCAGAGAGGAATGTTAGCAGACTTAATGTTTCAGACACTTTAGAATCAGGCAGTCGTATAAAAAATTGGTATAGCTCAAATGGGGATGTCATGTCAGGATCTAACCAAACTGCATTCCCTGCAGTTTTTCCAAATTTATCTCCAGACTCAGAAGTAATCAACGGTGACGTAATACCTAAATACAAACATTTAATTGAAAGTATAAAAGGGATAAAGATTTAAAAGGTCAAATATTGTAAAATGAATATATTATTAAAATAAGATTAAAAAAAAAACTTGATCCGATTAAAATTAAAATAAATTGTTTATACCAATCCGTTATTCGTATAGAAGCTTTTTGCAATTCCTAAACATTTTATTTTCAACTATCTCCAATTCAAATTTGACATGATTTTTTTCATAATGTCATGTAATAAGTATTTGAATTATGTCTATTGGAGCTATTGAAAACATATTTAAGAGATTTCCTCTCGATTAATTAATAATAACTGAGTAGAAACTATAACTAAATTCCTGGGAAAATCCCATCACCTAGATATATGGTTATATATATCATGGTTGCTGTGACAATAGTTAAAACATAATGAGTTAGTCATATCAACACTGGAAATAATAATAATAATAATAAAGGCTTAACAAACCCGAAGGTTTGATGCTGACACCACCAATCGTTCTTCGATTACATCTGTTCGGTGATGCCACTGGAAGCCCAAATCATACTTAACGCAATCTGCTCATCAACATTTGGTTTAACTCTCGGTTAGGAGTTTATTAACATTTTAGAGACCATTCGTTACTGAATACCACAACCTTACACACCCATTTTATTTTCCGTAATGCTATATAACCTGAATTATATTTCCCGGTTGCAGATTCCTCAATTCAGTTTTGTGTAGCCATTTAACTTATCCCATTAACTTATCCTTTTTTGATCTGAATATTTTATGTAATACTTTATTTTCAAAAACATTCAAAAAGATGCTGTTCTTCGCTTAGAGTAAGAGGCCACGTTTCACGTCTATAAAGAACAGAGAGAAAGATGATAGTACAAAGGAAACATAAAACATTTATTTTCCCATTTAGTTCCATAGATCATATTTATGCATCTTTTATTACTACTAACAATGAGAGATGAGTCATTATTCCAAATAAACAACATAAAGGGTACTTGAGAAGGTTTTTGAAAATTTGGCACATTTAAGCCCTCTTAGACTGTTTTAATCAAAATAAGTACATAATTGTACATTGACATGATGAATTTGATCAAAAATGTTAGAGCCTTTTTTGAGAAAATAGTAAATAAATGTAAAATCAATGGTATAAAGGGGTACTTCTGGAATGTTGATTATAGTAAAAAAGTTACAACTTTCCAGGTATATATCTACCTTAAATACGCAATTTCAGTTTTGTAAATCTTTTCTTTTTTGAATTATACTATTCACATCCATACATATACATGGACACACAAACCATTTTGCTATGCTTGATTATTTGATAACCTGATAAAATTGATAAAATGAGATTTAAAATTTTTCACAATCACAATAATTTCCCTCAGAATATATTTAATGATAGCAATAAAATTCCTTCTAGAATTATTTATTCAATCAACTATTGAAGTATATTTTAATCTCTTTTATTATTATGTACATATTCTATAATTATATGATATAAATCTCTATTAAGCAATTTTCATTTCATTTAAAATTTTGAATACGTAATTATTGGATGAATGGAAACAGGTGTCTCCAAACAGTATAAAATCAATGAAATTGATGATTGAACTTAGAAAGGAATAAATGACAAACTAGATAGTTACATTTTTTTATAAAAAATTAATGTCAATAAAATGGACAAATTACCATAAACAGATTTTCTTGTTACTCTTGTAATTAACTCATGACCAGTCATTATGTTTCCCATTTGATCACTTCCCCCAATCTAAAAAAATGTAAATAAAGATCAGTTTGAGCAGAACAAAGTTGAATGAGGTTTGCCAAACCCTAAATTTTAATGTTTTATTTGACAATCATTTTTATTTAATTTTTTTAAATAATATACATATAAACGTATCTATAAAAAATGAAGAAGAAAAGATAAGATAATTAGTAAAGACACAATTCTATAACAATAAACACACTTTAAAAACTAATAAAAGATTTAAAAGTAAAAAAAAGTGCTAAAGTGCTAAAAATAATAACCTATTTTTTTAAGTTGTTGCCAAATAATAAGGGAATTAAATCAATATTTTAGTAATAGTCAATCATCTTGATTGTTAAATTAATTTAGTTGTACGGAAATGATGGTTTGAGGTGAGGTAAGAAATAAAACATATAGTAATGTAATCCAACTGGACCAATCAGGTAAATTAAAAATGTGAATAACATGACTTTATCAGCAGGTAGAGAAATTCTAATATGAATTATTGTACTGAGAGTCCAGCCACAGGGGAGGGGGTTTACCATTGATCTTGAGGGAGTTCAATCAATATTTTGCACTTCCATGTTTGAGAGG
Organism: Halyomorpha halys; assembly: GCF_000696795.3. NCBI lineage: Eukaryota > Metazoa > Arthropoda > Insecta > Hemiptera > Pentatomidae > Halyomorpha > Halyomorpha halys. Next base: position 213,655 of record NW_027108759.1, on the reverse strand, counting down.
GTCATGGATACAAAATTAAGGTTTGCCACCTCAATTTTAATGGATGTGTAATAAATAGAAAACTTCAATTTTTATACCACATTATAAAATTATAGGACTTGATGTAGCACTATTAAAACCAAAATCACTCAGAGAAACAGCCATATAATTTTTGTTTTCAAAATAAATTAGATCTTTTGTATCCACTAGGCAAACCTTCTCCTATTTATGAGGCAATTAAAATTTGTTTAGCTACCAGATTAATTTATAACAGTTAAATATCTTTCATTACCAACACTACTTATAGTACAGTTTAATTAAGCCACAGAAATTTGAATTATTTAGTATATTAAAGTGAATTCATTACAGTTTTTTAATTAAAATTATTTCATTAACCAAGAAAGCCTACAACTATAGTTATCCTTAAAAATACACAAGATTTAAATCAAGCCATATTCAAGAAAATTACAATAAATATTTTCTGAATTTCCTACTATTTTTACTTTTCTATTATTACAACATTTTCAGTAGTAAATTTCAGACAAATTATGCAGCTGAAATGGTATTAAGTTTAATAAGCAAAAAGCAAAATCATAATGATATTAAGAAGTAAACAGTAACGAAAGCCTTAAGAAATTTGTGACTAAACTTGTTCTTTTTGTTTCTTTCCCATAAAATAGGAGAAAAATACCTGATGAAAATTTTCTCAAATTTACCTACTACCTCAGGGCAAGTATGTTAAAATATGAAGTAGTTTCTACAAGACAGAACCATCAATATAGAATATATGCCCTCAGGGATCAATACTTTGTCTGGCCTTAGAAGTTTATTTTGGCCACGATTATGAAAGCACTGGATGATGAACAGCCCATATCTGTCAATGCTGCTCATCTAGTCACTGTGGTGGCCTTCAAAAGCAAGGTTAGAATACAAAAAAAAGCAGAAGCAGTTGGGAATCATAGCTAAAATGACTTAGGCTAAGAGGAAACACAGAGCACACTATAAATTTAAGCATTTAAGGAATAAGAATATGTGCAAGAGAGGAGGTCAACTATCTTAGCATAAGGTTCAGAAGAAAATTCAACATGATTCCTCATCCGTAATATGTGGGTAGGATGGCCACAGGCTTAAGCGGTTTTAGTGATGTGGTAGACCCCTTTGGGGCCTTCATTTTCCTAAGTATGCTGGATAAATATGTTTGGAAGGGAAATAAGTCCTTCAATCCCACATTACTAAATATCTAGATATTGAAAGTCAAACTTCTAAGGGAAACTGGAATAGTGACTTGTTAGTCACTAAAGAGTACATCCCAAATACACTTATACAACAAAGATTTTTAAAAAAAAAATTGAACTAACTTTATAACAATTATATAATATAAAAACATATAAAAAAAAAAATTTAGATCAAATATCAATTGAAGATTATGAGTCTAAGTTTCTAGATATTAGGTAGTTTGTACGACAAATGCTTAGGTTTTAATTTTTTATTTGAAAATAATCCTATATTTACCTGAATTCGGCAATCATATTTGTTCAAAAGATGTAACCAATCAAATGCCTGGAATACTTGATAAGAAAACTCTGTAAAACTTATTCCTTGTTCTGATTGAAGCCTCGCAGCCACACTGGTTCTAGAAAGCATTTGCCCCAGTCTTAGGTGGCGCCCTATTCCACAGATGAAGTCAACACAACTCAATGATTTATACCACTCAGCATTGTTAACTAAACTGAAAGTTAAAACTAAATGATTTCTACAAGTGTATTATTTCGTAAAAAGACATTTATTACCTACTTTTATAATCAATAAACTAACAAGTCCCTAAATTATTACATATTCATTATAGGAAAATAAATAGAGAACTATATAGTCCTGGAGCCAGAATTAAAAAATCTAGTGTGGTGGATGCATTATTTAATTTATATATCATTTATTATTGCTTGCTATTTTCACAAAAATATATATATAACTAAAGGCCAGAGATTATGAACATAAATATTTAATTTTTCTGTTGCTATAAAAATTTGTATTTTAGGGTTTCTTGAGTGAAAGATCAGGTCTCAGCTTTTCCTGTTTGAATCGAATGTGTCTATTTTTTTTAGTTATACATAAAATTCATTAATATTTTGCGCTTGTACATCATTATTATTATTATTGCTAACAATGAGAACTGTTTTTCAAATAAATAATTGAAGGATTAATTATAAAACATTCCAGGATTATTAATATTATCATGGTCTTTAGAGAATTTATTGGAAGAAGAAATAAATATAAGTGTGCTTGGGTATGTATATGAGATTAATTCTTCAGGTCCTAATGGGTTCTCCAAGTTTTACCTGTTTTTTTTTCCTTTTCGAATGGTGAATATATTTATCTATCACCTTTAAAACTTTTGCAGAATCTTCAGAATTTACAGAACCTATGTCAGCCATAATAATATATAACTGATTATGGCTTTCCAAAAGTCAGTTAATTCCATGATTTGTGTCTTCAGAGTTGCATGCTAATGTTTGGTCACTATGTCAAAACTAATTTTGGCACTCCCATTCTTTTGTGTTTTCTTATCTCTGGAATAGTAACAGAGTCTATCTGTATTAAGAAAGTTGAGAAAATCATCAAATATTTGTCTCAATCATGAACTAAAATGACGTTCACTCTATAGGGTGCATAAGAACCTTAGTCAATCTTTGTAATTCAACCTTCTTGAATTATCATCCATGCTTCTTCCTTTATTTGGCACCTACAGTTATTAATTAGAAAGCTTCTTTTAAGGACTTTTATTGGTTCAGTACATGGCCAACAGCCAAATAAGAACTGAAAAATATACTCTTTCTACCTTGACTGACATGAAAAGAGCTGAGAAAGGATCTATTTTGATCAGGATTACTAACAATTTTTATATTGTGCTATGAAATTAAAATAGCATTATTATAATTGTTTTAAATTGCCACTAACCGTATCTATAAAGTTGAATACATTGTATTTGAGAATGAATAGATGAAAAAAATTACTGTTGGCATACTTGTTGACAAAAATTTAGTATCCTTAAGTTGCAGTTAGGAGGGGAGAAAATAGTGGTATCTACTTTCCATATTTGGGTTCGATACTCCCTGTTAGAATGGATGTCAGTTAAAAAAAAAATTCTCATCCAATACTTATTATAAATTTAGAAGTGCTGTTCTTCATACATACTCCCTATATGAGCAAGATTAATCTCAAAATCAACTTACATCAGATCATGAAAATGTTGCACGTTGGTGAAGATGATACAAGAAATGTAATTTATTATTTTTATCTTCTTTTACATTTTTGTAAATAATAATTTTAATATTTCATTTCTATGTATTTTTATCATCTATTTATATAACAAAATTGGATACAATAAAAAAAAAAAAATGTTAAGCATCAATCGTACATACTGTTGTAATTGTTGCTTACTTGCCTAATGCACCCAACGTAAAGTGTATAGTGCTATAAGATAATTAAATTTGGTAATAATTTGGATTCAACTTTCCCTTTACTTAATTTGGATGGCTAACAATATGAAAAATATATAAGGGAAGATAATTCCAACAATGGAAGCAATAAAGAACTAGAAAGTTACAATTAAGTTTGTCATATACTTACTTTACAGGTGTTAAAGCAGTTTTCTCATTCCAAAAGTATTTCTTATGATTTTCAAATATTCTAAGTATTATATTTGATATATAATTTACATTTTCTTTAACAACTTCTTCTTTCTGTTCTTCCCTTTCTTTGTTCCTACCACTCGGATCACCTATTCTTCCTGTCGCTCCTCCTATCTGTTTAGAAATATAATTCATTATAAGTATTTATCGAAACTTTTAATAAAAATTTTTTGAGGTTAAAAGCTTCCAATTTGAATGTATTTTATTCTAAATTAACATATTGTTGCAAAACATTTTGGGACTATTGTTCCATCTTAATGTAGTTTAAATAAACCTCATAATTAGTCAAAATTTAATTTCACAAAGGAAATCATGTCAATATCTACATTGGAGACTTTTAATTATATAAATATTATAAATTAAATAAACAAATTAAAAGAACTAAGCTAAGAAGTTCTTCTACACTCATTCTTAACACTCTTTTAGTAGAGGGGATATTCTCCAAAAGATTAGTAAAACTCTTGAATCTTCTTGAAGAGCTAGCCAAACAGCTGTTTAGTATACAAATTTAGAGACTGTAGTTAATTAATTTTCTGAATAATTTATTAAAAATAAATTCAAAAACATGATCCTCCTTTTTGGTAACAATATTAATAGAAACAAACAAGTTCTTTAAGGTCATCAATAAATCATTCTAAACGTCTAAACGGTAATAATCATTCTAAACAATTAAAAATTACTATTTTGATCTATATTAGTAACAACAAAGTATATTTACATTTTTTTTTTCTAAAGGCTCTTATAAATAACAAGTTACATTATCAAAAATATAACATAAATAAATATAAATCATTAGTTTAAATCAATTAATAACATTATGGCTCTCATAAGAGGAACAGAATGAGGTGTTTAGGCCAACTGTATAGAACTGATAGCATCAGAATGCTCAAGATGATTGTGGTAGGACTATCTGAAAGGAAATAAAGGAAGAGTGTAATGTTTTAAAAATGTGAAGAATAATGATAAATCACACTAGATATACTACTTTTATCAAGTTACAAAACATAGCATACATTTTATTTACACAAAATAAAAATATGTTTTTTTGAAGACGAATAAATAATAAATGTTTATCTATGATAAATATAACTATAATAAGAATAAATGACAAATAGAACATATCCCCTGGTACATTCATGTAACATAAGAAGCAGTTTTCCTGTTAATTCTGCCAGGGCAGGTATTTTAGATTTTATTTTATTCAGTCTGTCCAGTACTGAAGGAATTTAGAATGGCATTTTAAAGAAAATATCAACTGAATTTATTTGGAAATATAAACATTCTGAATGGACTATATTATAAAAATTTATATCTTTACTTAAAAATAAGTTCTAACCATAGAAAAGAGTCAGGAAAGAATTAAATTTTGAATAAACTATTATAAAAGGAAAGAAATTAATATAAGATTTTTATAGATGAGATTGCAATTTTAGTTTTAATTGTGATTGTAATTGTAGTTTTAATTGTAATAGTAATTTAATTTCAATTGTAATTGTAATTTTAAAAGCTTTTACCTATTTATTTTGCATATTTAAATTAACACCCTAATAGACAAACAAAAGTTCAATATCGAAAATTTTAATTATTTATGTAAAAGAAAAAATTATAATAAATGTTTATTTATAATTAATATAACTATACATCACTATGTTGTGATAACAACGTAAATATACATCAATGTATCACAAAAAAGATCAAGATCTGAATGGAAGAAGGAAGTAAGGACAGAAAAGGAGAGAAGGAAAGATGGAAATCCAGGATTGTTGAAGAGTTCCTAAAAAGGATAAATGAGCCTATAGAAAAAAAGAGAAATATGAATAGATGTTTATTAGCTGATTGAATAGAATTGAAGGAAAAGATGGTCCTAGTGATGGTGAAAAAGGGAACTCAAATAGGATTTTTTTTTTTATTTTAAACAAAATTTTCGACTCATGTAGGTCTTCATAAGGGCTAAATAAACAAGATATAAAAAATAATGTGATAATGGCTGTAAAATTATGAAAGGGCTGTAAAGTGACAAAAAATATATTGTAAACTGTAGTAGCACCATATGATGATATAAAAATATTTAGAAATATGAATTATTCATAAGACAAAATTAATTAAATTAAAACAGAATGAAGGAGAGCTAGCACATTTTTCAATCTTATGTGATTACACTAACACAGCCAAGAGAGAGGATTAATCAGACACCAGTATAAGGGTGACATACCATTTATAAGTCCATTTATTGGCAAGAGCACTAGTTTCCTAAAACCTCAAACACTAAGTCAAGAATCTACTATAGATTTCTTTCTATCATGAAATAGCATAGCTAGCTTAATTCTTTAGGTGTAATAATGTAAACTGTCATTAATAACACCAATGCTTAAGCATATGATAACAGTTTCTCAGCCTTCCTAGTCACCGAGAAAAAGTGTAAAGAAATGTACATTGCATCTATTGCTTATACAGAAGTTAATTATCAAAACAAATATCGAAATCTAAACAATTAATATGAAGCATATTTTTTTAAAAAGTTGGTATCCTTGGTTACATCAAAAAGTAATTCAGAGCAGTAATTTGGACAGATAAATAACTCCTCACTTGTCACTGGATATGGCAATAATATTTTTCGTAAATGATTCTCATTTCCGTTTTAAAACCCTTGGATAGCCATACTTTAGAAACTAATCTAGTGAATCCTATAAAAAACTTCATCAAGAAAAGTAGTCATGATTAGCATAGATAAATACTTATAAAACTCTACCAATGCAACAACACGGTGTCCACCACGCTGCCAATGCAAAAGATTGGCTAATATCAGTAGATTCCCCACATGAAGACTTCTAGCAGTTGGATCGAAACCTGCATAAACCGTTTGTGGAGCACCATTACATAGATCTATAATTTCATGCCTGAAATCAAACAATACAAAAAAAAAATAGCAAAATACTATTATTGGTTTATATATTCATTTATTTTTATAACTGATAGGGTTCCACAATAGTCTGCCTATTTCGTTAGTAAATAATAAATTCTAACAAAGTATTAAAACAATTGTATATTAACATTATCCAAAACATGGTTTAAAAAAAATTAAATAAATAAAGATCTCTAGATAAACTCATGTATTAACACATATTTTGTATATCAGTTAAGATAGATACACACTTCAGGAACTGAATCATATCTCTGAATACTACAGTTAGTTGTTAATTTTTTGTGGATTTACATTTTTAAGATTAAGTTCTGATATAAAATAAAATTCCATTTTTTTCTTCTTAGAAGTCAATTTTGGTCACACTAATTTTTAAAAAAGCGATGATAATATTTGTAAAGGTAAAGTTTACCAAAAAATATATATTGATAGATAATCTAAAGGGATGATAGAATATACAAAATCATGATAATAAGCAGGTATATTCACTGGTCATAAAAATAATGTTTTTCTTCTCTTCAATGTGATTATTAATAAATAAATAACTATTATTGCTGAAAACATTACTTTTCATGTGAAAGGTAAAGATCAATACTTAGTTTTTCAGATTCATTTGGATCGATTATTGTCTGTCACTATTTTTTCTAGACAAGAAGTGCCTCTGTTTTTAATGTTCTTTAGCTTACCTGGATAATCATCAGATATATTTGAAAATGTTTCAGTTCCTCTATTTTTATTTATGCCAGTAACTTATAAATGCAATCATATACCTGGTCTTGCATGAAAAAAAAAATGGAATATTATTTAATATCAAAACATATTTTTCTTAAGAATGTAAATGAATAATGAATCATAAAAAAATTAACAACTAACAGTTTAATTGAATAGTAAGCAAAAATTGGTTTTAATATAATAAAACATGTTTGAAATAAATTCTAAGCAACCAAATTCTAAAAGATATCAGAAATAGATAGAACATATAAGAAAGGAGATGGGTATGAAGGCAGGGAAAGCCATGTAGAGCTAATCTCTGCTGAATGAGTATCCTGCCCCAAAGTATCTATTGCTGCCTGGACTCTATTGGACAAGCCTTTCCTTTCACCAAATCCTTCCAACCTCTACCTCCCTCACCATTCTTCGCCCCGTACAATGAAAAGCATGATTCACTGAGTTGTCAAACCTTGCAAGTTTGAATAAATTCAATGAGTTGAAATAAGTGTATTTATTCATGAAAATTTAAGAATGCTTTTTAGTCATAGTAATTAATAATTTTATTTATTCGAGTTAAGCCTTTGATTTTTAGGTAACAGTATTTGCAGATGAGGACATAGAATTGTTGGTCATCCCCACAGGCCTAACAGATCCCACACAAAACAACAAACATCTTCAGAAGTGAGGAGAAGAAAACAATAGATGTCCCCTAACCCATAACTTTAACAACTGTAGACGACCACCTTATATGTCATTAAAAGTCATGATTCTTCGGTCAGTGAAAAGTCAAGTTACTGGCAACAACAGAAAAGTTTTCAGACTGTATGGAGAAGTCTGTATTGTTCCAAACCCAAATGTGTCACCTGAAAAATCAGATGGAACAGTGAATAAATTTCTCATCACATATTATGTAAGAAGACATTTCATGCAAGCTCTCCAAGACCTGCACTACCAGCTCTTCACAAAGGCTGAAATAGGCATCACTCATTTCCATGAGGTTATTGTGTAGTCCAGATATCTTGACTTCTATAAGATTAAGATACCATTGAGCTATACCAAGTTACCTTTGCCACCTATTTAACATTAAATATTATAATAGGTTTTTGTAGTACCTACTTTTTCTCAAGATTTGATGTATAAACACAATTATTATTTCTTAATAAATGTCTTAAAAATTATCTTACATTTTCATGAGTAAATTACTCAATATTTCAATATTCCTCCAACTTTGACCCTAAATATATGAGCAATTCTTGAAAAATAGGAGTATTGCAGAAAATACATTTGTGGATGAGTAAGTAAAAGTAGTGAAATTTCTGAAAACTTTGAAAAGGCTTGATCAAGCCTGAACAGAAATTTGAATAAAACAAGGCAGACAAAACCACTTGGTTCCTTGATGTTGAAAATTTAAAATGCAAGTGAAAATTTTTGATTCAATTTCTTTGTGAAAACTAAGCTTCCCTACCCTTGGTATTGAAGAATCATTAAACTAGTAATTTTTATTTAGTAATATATATCATAAACTAAACCATTATACTTATTTAGGTAATTACTTGTCCATTGAGGAGTTTCACTTTATATCTTTACAAGTTTTCACCTGATCCTGATATATGTTGCAAACCTGGAGTTACCTTCTAATTAAAAAGGAAATTGTAGAAAATGACTCAAGAATAAAGATGTTATGAATAACATATAAGGGGGTCAAATGGAATAGAGAGCCTCCTTTTTGATGTCTATTAAAAATATTGTAACTTAAACCTTATAAAAATTGGTAAGGAGTGTAAAATAAGTTTTTCTCTGAAAATACTAGGCGAAAGATGGAAAATTCTAAGATTACTTGCTATAAAATTCATAACTTACGCAGAAGTACTGGGAAAAATGTCATGAAACAGTCCCTTGTCTTGGTGCTTTAGAACATTTCTTGAAAAACATTTTCGGTGCATTAAAATAATGCTTCTCCTAATCGACGTGGAATAATGAAATCGGACGATCATAACTGGTATAGACTGATATATCTTTTTTTAAAATTTTTAATTCAAAATATCCAAGAAAAAATAATTGTCGTTCGAATATGGTTCACTCCGCTTTTTCAAATCGCAAGGATCGGGGGTGACATAACTTTACTTCCCTTCAAAGCAAAAGTGAAGCCAAACAGGCCCGCCTCTGGAGTTTAGGTTTACATAATCTAAACTGAAACAGAAAGCCGCCAGTGATTAGCTCATATTCTTCCCGAGCTCATCTACCTCACCCCTGGGTGTATAGAGTGGGCGGAATAAGACCCACTTTTTGGCCTCACTTTTTCTGCCAGCTTACACTCTCCATTATACTCCTTCCTCCAAGACAAGTATAGGTAGATGAAGAACCTACAAAGTTCAAATATATTCAGTTTAGTCCAGTCACTTTAAACATCGAATCATGCAAAAGGTGGAATAGTTTACTTTTTGTTATATTTTAGGGACTATTGATGGGCGAAACTATTTAATTGCAACTGTTTCTAGTACATTAAAAAAACGTCGGCAAAGTACATAATCCAGTCAAATAAGATTTTTGGTGTCGATTAACTTCAACAAAGATAGAAATTATTTCAATCTACTTTGGGAATCCCAAACAAGAGCAATAAAAATTTGCAACGGTTTCTGGGTCAAGCTGAACATGAATTTTTTTTAGTAAAGTTACCCTTTACTGGTTGTAACAGTGGAGTGCCTTCTCCGTGTGCACTTAACTGTTAACCAGCCTCAATGGCGTGCTTCGGGGTAGTTTGTTTGTGTTTTATTTATAGGCATTCTTTTGTGTTTATTTGTAATAAAAATATTCTTAAACAATCAAAAGTGTACTTACAAAATTCACTTTAAGTTACAACAGGTTGGTGACGAACAGTGCAAGAAGTTAGGGAAATCAGAGCATCAAACCTACTCAGAAAACTGGTAGCAGCTTTCCATTGTTAGTTTGTTCAGTCGCTTTTTAAAAGCGCATCAGATATTTTACAGCTTTTAATTTACCCAGCTCAAGATATAAATCGAAAAACCAGAAGTCAGAAAGTGATTAAGTTTTTATCAGATTTGTAATTTAGTACAGTAGGTATTTTTTCAGTTACAAAAAATTATAGTGCTCTAATAACATGCCCTTTTTTGTAACAGTTCCAAAAAGTTACAGTTATCTCAATATTTTCCTCTTCGTTTACGACGCCTGCAAGTTCAATTATTTTATTTTATTATTTTTCTTTCGTAGCTACTTTTATTCTTTCGTATATATTTTTATATATATTTAGATAAAATAGATGGAAATAAAATCAAACATTTTTGTCCATGGTGGCAACTATTATGAAAAATCAATCCACTCCAGCTCTTCAAATTTCCCTTTCTGAGATATATGACTCTAAGATGAAAAATTTTCATCTTATTTGGATCGTTTAGAAAATTATTGTTATCTTAAAAGCATAACTGACCATAAGGAAAAGGCATAACAACTGTACTCATCAATTGGAAAAGAGCATTATAATAACCTAACTGCACTCTTGGGACCAGATAAGCCTATCAGAAACATCGATTTCGTTCCACTTGTAATCCAATTCGAGCAGATGCTAACTCCTTCATTCTCAAAAGTGGTATAACAGCATTATTTTTTTAGTGCGCAATTGTTACGAGACATCAAGGACAACTGAATACAGGGACAGTTGCTACAAGACGCAACACTAAAGAATTTTGAAGCTGTCGTCAAGAGAGAAAAAGCTTTAGAAACCTCCCACTATGAATTAGGCCTGCTAGAAAAATGAAACAAAAAATTTCTTAGAGTCCCCAGTCGACCTACTTAAAGTATTCAAGCCCGATAGGATGCAGAAAGTGAATAATTACAATCGCAGTCGCACTCAGTTCAGATCGGACAGCGGCAGTTGTCAGTCAAGTCTTAGTCCATATTAACGTTTTCAGTCGCAATTAAGTCCATTAATACTTAAAGCCTTATTTAAGTATTAATGGACTTTGTTTTAAGTGTGGTCGTCCGATAGATCACATGAATGCAGAACAAATCGCAGCCCTCTAAAGTGTAGATCTTGCCATAAAATTGGTCAGTTATCTAAAGTCTGCATTAAAAGAGTGCTACAGCAATCGAAAAAACACCTTGCCTACTCAGCTCTGCCCGAAAGAAGAAAGTCTATGAGACGCAGAAAACGGAATCGGAAGAATTCAAAATACGGAAGATTTATCCAATCTAGGATCTGATCGAGACAAATACTCTGTTACAGTTACTCTAAACAACAAACCATAAACATTCGAAGTCTACTTAGGTATTCATTTTTCCCTAGTCTCTGAGCCTGCCTACAGGAAACTTAGTCTCAACACTTTGTCTGAGCCAACAACAGTCTCATTTCGCCCTTACTCAGACCACACTATCAAACCTATGGTTAAGACACGCTTACAGTCACTTACAAGAACAGGACGATAGATGCTAATTTGTATATGGTACCAGCAGGCCATGATGCTCTACTTGGGCGAGTATGGATTCGTAGTCTTTGAATCAGTCTCAGTGAAATCAACAGAGAACAGCATTCAGCCCTCACTTCTATTTCAATCAATTCAGTTACATTCCTTGAAAACATTTTTCAGAAATATTCGTCCATTTCTGAAGAAAGAGTTTTGTGTTTCCCTAATTTAGAAGTAAGGCTACATATCAGAGAGGGGGTGAAGCCAGCGTTCAAATAATAGGAATGATGAGCTGCTTTCCTCTATAGGTTGGACTACACGGTTCGTTGCAAAAAACGCAATGAATACGAAAACGTAGATTGTTTATACCGAACTCCAGTCTCCTTACCTAGTAACGGATAAGCGATAGCAGTAAATGCTTATGTATATGCATTATATGCTGAAAGATTGCTCCAATTTTCCAGCTCAGCCATCACAGCAGACAAGATTGCAAAGAAAATTGCGAGAGTCCCGCAAGGCGTACTTAGGGCGTTGTTCAAAGCGGCATATCTATCAGCTACTATCGTCCCTAGTACCTAAAAAAATGTTTAACTTTTTTTTTTTTTTTTTGCGCCACCGTTCTATCTACCTTGGAATTCCAACAACTGCTGAACGATCATAGTTAGATGGCATGAGAAACATTTCAACCGATGATTGTAGTCAGCATGAAGCAGCGTAATTCAATGACAATCAGCCTACAACTCCTCTAATTCGCGAATCGTCCAAGCAGCGAGCGCCTCCCTGTCACCTTTCTGATTCTGACCATAAAAATATGGACTAATATCTATTCGAGTGGGGAAGAATGTAGTAAAGTGAACAGGTTACCCTCTACCTGTGTGCACTCAGTTATTAACCTGTCTCACTGGCATGCTTCAGCGTATTTTGTTTGTGTATAATAGGGGTATTCATGATCTATGTTAAAGCGTGTTAAATGGAAAAACTCGTGTTAAATCGAAAAAAATTGCCTTCTTTTGCCGTGGTAAAACGAAATAACATTTAACATGGCTGAGAGTCTGTTACTTGGTCAGTTCAATCGAGAATGACGTCACACAATAGACCAGTTGAGATCGCCGCCATATTAGTTGTTGTGACTTTCAATACAGTTGTCAATTAGCTCATCTTCATTCTCTTCTTCACAAGTTTGAAGATCAATAAGACACTCATAAGCTAAACTTTCACACAAATTCCACTTTTCACTCACTCTAGGCATGTTTTAATTAATTACTTAAATCAAAACTGAAGTAAACAATAACATGAGGGTCTGGAAGGAAGGTTATAAACATAAAGGCTTATACAACAAGTTGCTGAGAAAATCCGCTAGGGACTCTTATGCATTTAAAGGGGCCTCTACATGTTGGCCGAGCCATGGCAAACTCAGACATACGCGAGCATGTGGATGGGTGGCTTGGCTTGGTTGGCCTAGGCTCGTTGCCGAGCCGTCGAGAGTCGGTTTTTGGACACAGATCAAAGGGGTTCGTGAGAGCGCTCGTGTAGCATCTCCACCATTGTTCTATGTCTAGCTGCAACTGAGAGGTGTTAGGAGGTTAAAGGTGTTTGTTCGTACTTTTTATAATAAGTTTTAAATTTAATCTTATTTATTTATATTTAATTTCCTTTAATTTTCTTTTTTTGTAATAAAAATAATACAATCCAAGTGCAATGGCTGAAACCACTAGTACGTCCGCCATGCTTGCCTCTCTGAGTAACACTGACATGTGGATGGCCCGCACTTTGTTTGCCGAGCATTTGTACGAGCCTCCGATCCATGGCGAGCGGCCAACATGTGGATCCACCTTAACGTTTAACATGACTTCAAATAGGGCTGCTCACAATCCTTTAGTTATAACATTTAACATGGTAAAACATATAACATTTAACACAACATCATGAATACCCCTATTGTAATATATTATCTAATGAGACATATTTATGGTTTGTTCCAACGATGAAATTTGAACTTCGTAATACCTTCGACTTATGACTAACTCACAATACATACTGGAACTATACCTAGCTCACAAGGTCTATAGATTGCCAATTTATATACCTTATCTAGTTTGTAATCACACTCTCATTCCTTGCTTAGACTCAGGAACGATTTTTACAATCAGAAACGATTCTGAACTTGGAGAGTACTGGCCAGAAAAAATTTCTGACAATTTGAGTATTGGTACTGGAATTGTTGAAACATGAAATATCTTCTACTGCGTATGCGTTCGGTAGGTTTCTGACGGTAAAATTGTTCGTTGGAACGAACCTATTAAAAATCCACTGAAATTCTAAACAAATTTTAGAATTTAAACACTCACCTCCAAAGAGGTTAAAGAAATCAATAGAAAAATTAGTGTTGACCACTTTAAAACATGGTCATGATAATATAATCTTAAATTTAAACTTAAATCTAAGATAGTTAATTCTTTCTAAGATTTTAAAAATTTTAAATGATACTTATCAATAATTAATAAATGTTTTTTTGTAATATCACTAATTTCAGATGGCTGTGGAATTATTATAGTAGCACTGGACAGTCACAGTTGCTGCTGTTTGGGTTATTGAATTTTGGCTTTAACATTTGCTTTGGATTCTTCTGAATTTGTGGGTAAAAATGACTGCCCATGACCAGATGAGGGCAATGCTAGACCAGTTGATGGGAACCGGCAGGAATGGTGAGTAGTGATATTTATTTTGTTTAATGTATATTACTTTAGTTTCGATCTAAAGAATAATCTATTGATCAATATGGCGGTAGGTAGTAATTTTGAATTTTATTTCCCATCTAATAATTACCCCGTTTTTAGGAGAAAACAATCGTTACCAAGTTAAGTTCTCAGATACTAAAGTGTGTAAAAGTTTTTTACTTGGTTGCTGCCCTCATGAAATTCTCTCATCCACGGTAAGCCTGACTTACTTAATTTTGTCCTAATTAGGCAATACAGACCTTATTTTATACATTTTATTTTTATAGGAATAAGTAGTTGATGTACAAAATTGATAGTGATAATGGTTTTCTATATCTGCTTACCTTACAAATTATGATATAAAGTGATAATAATAAAATCATCATGATATTGACATTGATAAATTTGGGTTTAGGGCTTGATTTATTCATTTTAAGATCTTTATTTGAATATATATATTGGTCATTATATGAACTTCATTCGGTTATTCTAATTGGAATGATAACTTATGTTCGAAAATGATATCAGAAACATCTCCAGCTTGTTGGTAAATTATTTTAATGTTAAGCATTAAACATGAACCATTAACACTTTTTGTTGCATATTACCCTCTCTACCTTACTCTCTTTCTTTTCTCTGGAGCTTATTTATTGTTAAGTTGCCCCTTATTAACATTAGCCCTTTGTTATTCTATATTCTCCAATTTGGATAAAAAAAAAAAAAAAAATTGTCTTAGGAGTTAACTTAATTAATATTGACTAAAAGCTGCTTTATGCATATTGGTTGTTATCTTTTATTGTGAACAATTGACCTTTCTATTAATCTCTTTAGTCCCAGACATGGATATATAGTTTTATGCAGTAGTTGCCAAAAGTGTGTACAATATATTGTTTCTTGACCAATGGCTCATGACTGTTCAATTTATGTCAGGTTTTTATCATTACATAAAATTTCGTATGACATACAATTAGCTTAGAACCTGTAACAGCGTGAAAGAGAGTACTAAAAAATTAAACTGCTGATATCTTAGCTAGTACACATTTTGATTGGCTATGAACATTTAATTTTAATCATAAGGTAACCTGTTTACATTACTACATTCTACCCCACTTGAATAGAAAGTAGTCCATTTGAAAAAGGTAATAGGGTAATGCTTGCTGCTTGGACGATCTGTAAAGTGGATGTATTCAGTCTGTTATTAGTTTCTGTTTTATGCTGACTACGGACATCACCTGGAATGTCTCTTGTAGCATCTGACTCTGATGGTACAGCAGTTGGAATGTTGCAATTCACCCAGGTGGATAGAATGGTGGCGCAAATGTTTCAGATTTCTTAGGACGATAGTAGTTCACTGATATGTCACTTTTAACTGTATATCCACAATTCGACAATGTAGTGATACTTTCCAAGTTTCCTTGTGATGCTACCAAACTGCCATACATGTTATCTTGATGGACTCTCCCACTTGAATAGACCCAACCCACGTAGCCTCATTGGAGGTTGAAGACAGACAGGCTTTTGTAATCGAAAGATTGGCATCTAGGAGAATGCCAATCCTTTTCAAGTTCAGCAGGAGACCGACATGATATTAATGGTGTCACGTGATCGCAAAATAAAATGCTCCTTAGTTTGATAGACACTGATATAACCTAAACTATAAAGATTTAGTAACCTGTTTACATTACTATAAACTGTTTATTTGAGAGAAAAAGTAATGTTTCTTCTGCATAAATTAGTTAAATCAAGCAACATTTTAAAAGTGGCTAAAATTGAAAAATTTTGTGAAATCAAATAACTTTCCATAAATAAATTTATTTACCTGTTTTAAAAACAGAAAATTGGCTACCTTCTTGTTAGTAAACTCAATCAAACTGAGAGAGCATTGGATGGTAATGCAATAAAGTGGTCTTGGAACAACCTCCAAATGATGTTGCTCTATCTTACCTTATTGTGGCAGAATGTATAACTTTTCCATTACCTCAAAGTGGCCTAGTTTTTCTTTTATTTATAAATGTATGCAGATGTTAAGACCCACATTGGGAACCAGACACATTTACTGCAGAAATTAAATAGTAATATTTTATATGATGCTGTCATAGTGTGGTAGATAACCTTTCTTTTTTGCCATTTTCAGAGTTCTCAATAGTGGATAAGTGGGGTGTACTTGATCTTGTGCCTCTATTAGGAATAATTTTGACTTAAATCCATTTCACTCCTTTATTCTGTTAAAATTGTCTAACAATTTTATGTAAATTATAAAACTAGGTGAAGTTCAATTACTTATCAAAGATACAATAGTTTTTATAATTTCACAGATTTATTTTCTTTTTTTTTTAAATAATAGTGTTTTAGAAATTTTGAAAGCCATTATCATTATTTTATTTTAGTGTAGATTGCCGAATTGGTAACTTTTCTATTTTAAAGTTTTTCATTTTTACTGTCCTGATTGATTTAAGTTTCTTTATTTAATTAATATTATAAGTAATTGTGTTTGCTATCAATCTCTTTAATTCACACTTAATGTGTTTTTATTTTTATTAGTTTTTTTTGTATTTTTTCAAAAATTAATTCCTTAATATTTTTAAAATTTAATTTGTACTATACTAAGAATAAGATAGTTTTTTTTTCTTGTTCAGTTTGTAAACATGGTCATTTCTTATTGTATCATTATTTATTGATTAAAGATCATTATCTTATTAGTTATTATTTTTAGCTTATTTATTAAGTTTGTCTTTACAATTTTTACCAAGCCATTTTCTAATCGCGAGTGGAGGTACAATCACATAATATGGTATGTAGATGCAATCATGAATTATTATTTTTTTAAATTATCCTGACATGTCAGTGTTCTTAACATTTTTGTAAGTATATGAAATGCATGTGTTACATTACATTTTAAAAGTATTTATAGGAAGAAATAACTCTTCTTATAAGCTGTTTGTAAGTATGTTGTATTCTATTTTCTATATGAAAAATATAAAATATAAATGTAAAATGTCATTTTTCTGTTTTATCTTTGTGAAGTTGTTCGAAGAAATATAGGAATAGTTAATATTCATCTATATTTATGTGAGTATGTTAGAAATATTTTAAACTAATAATCTCTGTAACAAGTTTGTGGAACAGTAAATATTCAAGATGGGTACGTATATTTCATCTCATTTTTTGACGGACCTGTATTGTTGGGGCGAGTCTGGTGAACCCTGTGAGTATTTTAAAAAGTCAATAAAAAATTAAATAAATCATTTTACTATGAAATTGGAGCAAACTGGAATAGTCAGCTCCATGGAAATGAATTGTGAATCGGAGAAAGTCGGAGCTATTGCTACCAAATCTGAAGAACAGGGGAGATTCAGCTATGTATTGTACGTATTTGTTAAAAAAAACAAAACAAAAAAAAAAACAACAAAAACTAAACAAAATGACACTAAAATGTGTATAACTATTTAAAAGTCAAACTTTGTTATTGCCCCCTTATAGGAAATGTCGAAGGGCTGAAAAGGAAATGCACAAGGGATAGTATGGATTGAGTTGATCAACTCGAGATAGATCGGCAGGTTTGGCAAAGGCCGCGTAAGTCACTCTCAGAACTTTATCTCTCACAATCACAATATATCTTTTTAACTGCTATTTCTTCTGTTGTATTATTTTATGTATAATTTCTGTATGTGAGAAGAAATTATAATTAGTTGTATCTATCTGGTGCCAGAGCTCTTCTGCTTCTCATAGTTTTTTTTTCTTTTGAAGGAATAATATAAATAAAATTATTGGAAATTTTATGTGTCCCAATTTTATTTTTGTAAATATAAATAAAAAAATGGAGAAAGGCATCAAATCATTTTTATTTTTACATGTAGTTTCAAGGTCTTTTTTTTATTTACTCCCTTTAGTATGGTAAAATCTTTGTTTGGGAAATTAAAATTGCATAGAATAGAAAGTTGATACAGGTTATTTTTTAAATTTTTTATAAATCATTTCCAAATTAATTGGTGGAAATAATATTATCTTATCCTCAAGTATTTATGCTCTAGGATAAATGTACGTGTTACCTTCCAAAAGGTGGGGTAAAAGAATTTTTCATTGAGGTCAGAATGAAAAAACCAAGCTTTTCAACAAATTTTCATTTGGGAAATTTTTTGTGGCCTAAGAACCTTAATATTTTTATACTTTATTAAATATATTCAAAATATATCTGTAACCATTGTTCCTAGGTCTATGATTGTTCATTTCATTCTTCAAGACAAACAAATTGTATCTGGAGATAAAGTAATTTTAAACAAAGATTAATGAATAAATTTTAAATAAAAACTACTCCAATATGCTTAAAACCATAAAAAATGTTTCTGATTGTCTTTTGGTGTATTGCTCTTACATTTATCCATATCAGTCTTGTAGTAGTATGGGTAACATTTAATTACAAGTTATTTGGAATTCCTCACTTTTTCACATCTCAGAAGCCAAATGAATAAGTTTGTTAGGTGAGCAATGATTGGTTGTAAAGAAAATATATAAAATAGGAAATCAAATATTTTATTGCCAACCCTCCCTTTCTCATTACAATTGCTAAATGAATAAGTTTGTGATAGCAGTGATATTAGGTATAAGGAAAATTACTAAATAAGAAATGATGTGTTTTATTGTCTTGGTCTAATTTAAACACAATATAGTAAGCTGCCAAGTATGGTGCAATATAAATGAAAAAATTGTATTGGAATTAACCAACTATGTTGTATTTAGGAACATTTTTATATCTTGGATTAGCTGTAGTGGGTTCATCTGCATCTGATTTGGAATACTTATCTGTATCCTGATTGGAAGAAACTTTGAGATCATATTTATCTTAAAGTATATAGCCTTCCATATCCTATTCTTCATGGTTACCCTGCTTTCGCTCAATTTATGGCATAATTTTTACATGTCAAAGAACACTTGAAGTTAGTTTTTGGTATGCCCATCATCCAGTGCAACCCATTTTGCTTGAGCAAAGAATGACTAGCAGCAACAAAAGAAGGGCCGAATCTTTAATTGTTTCAATGGCCTTAGAGCATAAGTGATATTCACCCTGCTCCACTTATCTTTATATTTCTTTCTTTTTTTTTTAGTTGGTTTTTACTTCAAGTTAACATCAAAATGAATAGTGTTTGGCTGCATCTTTTGTTAGAGAGTTACCTGTTGAGATCAAACCAGAAGTTATTGGTTTCGTAAATGGTATATACTACAGCATGTTATCCTCATGCTCCATCAACATCCTCTATGGTGTTCTTCCAACTGTGTTGGTGTGAGGAACTGTTTCCAAACTATGAAAATATTTTCTTGAACACCCGTTCAATTGACAGATACTTTTCAGAAATATTACGTTGAATCTTGCCAAAACAAAACAACAAAAGTGAATGTAGTGTTGCTGCCCAAATTTAAGGGCTCAGAAAATTTTATCTATCCGTGGCGCTACAATTTAGCCCAATTTAGACCTTGGCCTCCTCAATGAGCCTTCGCCATGTACTCGGTCTTGTGCAGCCGCTCTCCAGTTGCGGATGCTCTGAATTTCCCTAGAATCCCTGATGACGATATCCTTCCATAAAAGAATTCACCTGAAGGAAATTTTAAAACTTCCTAGAAATTTCTCCTGAAAGAAATATTCTTGAATAATGTTTTACACTAAAATTCTTCTGAAAAAAAATTTATTAGGTAATTCCGTTTTCCCATTCTGACCTCAATAAAAAAAAAAAAATCTTTCATCCGATCTTTTTCATTTACATTTCCCCAGGATTATTTCTTTACTTTTTTAGTGTTTTTAAATTGGGTGTATACATTTGTTTTATTTAGTGATTCCTAAAGTTCTCAATGTGTAAACAAATGGTAGCTATTTTTAAAAATATCTCATTCCACTGCAAGAATGATAAAGGAAAGGAGTCATAGTTTTGTCATTGTACAAGTTATGTTTATAATATATATATATATATATATGTAGTAGATTTTGTTTTACTGTTTCTAGATTTTTAAGTTACTTTTCGTTAATTATTAACTAGTTTTTTAAGATAAAATGGTTGCATTAGTTATCAGCTGCCATGGTATGCAACTATTTCATATTTAAGCCTTATAATAGTTGTCTTGAATTTACTTATGATACCCTACTGTCATTGTGACCAATGAGAAAGTATTTAACAATTTAATTCCTGCCACAATTAATGCCCGATACTGTATTTCTAGAAACGTTCTCTTTTACTTGCTTCTTACCTACAGTTTTTAATTTTGGTTTGTTGATATTACTTTGTTTTTGTTGTTATTAACACTGCCTGTCAAAACATTAGGACCATGAGTTCTCTTGTCTAAAAACTGCCGAGATAGTTTATTTGGGTTACCAAGTGGTATGGTACATTTTAAATACAATCCACTTGTCTGTAAATTTATCTGTTTATATCTTGTGTATATGTATATTGGGCAGCAATTTTTTAAGTTTGTTCCCTATTTTGTTTATAATTGCCAATTTAATTATGATGAAAATATTGAATACAATTTGTTCATCAATTTTTATTTTATTATTTTTTTTATAACAACTCTACAACCCGGTTACAGCTGTTGGCTTCCTGCAAAACCACCTCCTTTATATATTGTATAAAGAAGGTAAAATTTCTTATTTTTTCCCTAAATCTAACACATCTATACCATATTTCATTATAGCATCCAACATGGAATTGTTATATTTTGAATAAACCTTATGGTATGAAACTATTGAAAATAAACTAAAATACAAGATATAAGAGTAAGGACTTTTAATTGAATGACTTGTTAAAAAAAAGTTTAGGGTCCATTAAACTCAACCTCACCAGCTGTGTCTGTAAATCCCACCTCATTGGTTATAGGTTAATTTTGTTTTGTTTTTTTACTATATTTCTCTAAAATTATATTATTTTATGTACTTTTTTTTCTATATAGGTTTGATTTAAACATAATCCTCTAGGAAATTGTGGTTGTCTTAAATTTTTGACTGACAGTGTATATTCATGAAAGATTTTTTCCAATTTTCTTTCACAATTGGGTTAATTAGGTCAATAAATTCTAATTCTTTCTTGATTTTTTTTTTTTTATTGACTTTTTTGACCCTTTTCTTTGCAATATACCATTTTCAGTCTTTTTTTGGAAATAGAAAATATCCAACCAGGAACATAACTTAAATAAAATATTAAGAATGATTAAGTATTAATTAACCAGGAAGGAAGTTATGAAAATATATATATATATATATAAAGTGAAACTAACTCAGCGGTTTCGGTAAATACTTCCAGTGAGAGTATATTAGTTCTGTTATTTGTTTGTTACCTCAAGAAATTGGACCATTTTTCAAGAAGAATGTTTATCTCATTTCGAAAGAAAATTAGAATTGGTTACAAAGAAATAAACATGAGCTTTTGCTGTACAGCACTTAGTGAATTATAAAGGAAAGTGAATTATAAAAGAAAAGGTTTGATGGAATTGTAAACTGCCAGCATTATAGAAGAGTTGATGGAAGGTGAATAGTGGATTTTTCGTTTAAAATTGAAGGATGTACTAAATTATGGTCAGCCATTGATAAGTATATGTCCTTCCTACTCTCGTTATTGAAAATCATAATTGATCGTTAACCGATTGTAACAGCTTATTACTGACAATGATATTGAGATTTTTTATCATTTTTCTACACATCCATTGCCTTCAAGTGTTTTCGGTTGAACTATTGTGACATTTAGAGTATGGTCCACGCATTAGTTTCTTTTTCTGTTAAGAAAATGTTGACTGCCTTCATAAAGGGAAATGACACATCATACTTCTGGTCATTGCTGTAATTGTAACTACTGTATGTTCAAGAAAACTGACTACTGGCGTTCAATTGATTGCATCTTGAAAATTTTTGTAATGATAATTAAATGTTCGGTTATATTGGTACATTAAACCTTTTCATGTCAGAAGAGTAATTAAATAAATTTCACACACTAATAACTTTTTTGTTATGAAATATCTGTGGCATAATAGAAAACAGTAATGTATTAGTTATATAAGGTACTGTTTAAGTTAACGACACCAGTTAAAGTGTTGCTTTAAATCTACTTCCATTGTTTACTGGCACTATTCTTTATTGGCATATCAGGACCATTCTCAATAAAAAAAGTTTTTTTTAATAGTTAAATGTTTAAATAATGCTTTATAAAAAAATTTAAGTAATCTTTAATTAATTTTGAATGGAATAAAAACCCTAGCAGGCTAATCATGATTATTATTTAATCAACATTTAAATTTATTTAATACAATCATTAATATTATCTTATTATCATACATAAAGAACAGATCATTTGGTTTATAATAACTTGTAAATCTAAACATAGTAAAAGTTGAAAACAATTTTACTTAAAAATAATCATGTGATTACTTAAAATAATGTTCCCCGACCCATGTCTCATACTTTTGTACCTAGTATCACAAAAAAATAAAAGTTCATTGAAATTGGTGGCCCCAAAGCTGTAGCTTACCTTTGCATAAGTGGGAATTGTAAATTGATAATTATCATTAAATTTTTTCTTCCACATTGGCCATTCTCAATCAAAAAATACGTAAATATAATATGAAAGGATCAACAAAAGACATGTGAGACTGTCAATTACAAAATAATTACAACAACCGTATAATAACCGGGTAAATGTGAAATAGGTAATTATCTCTTATAAAAATACCAGTTGTATAGTTCTTTGTTTGCATAGTGGCGGTTTTGTGACATTTGAATCCTCATAATTAAAAGCTAGTTACAAATGTTGAAAAGAATAGGAAAGAATCGTTTGGTTTAGTTATTCTCATTGACTCTATTACAAAAAACCGTTAAAACCTAAAACAGTGAGGATATTACTCAAAACTTCTGATAAATTTCTTTTTCATATTTTTTCATTGATAAGAATAATAGTTTAAACCCTTCTGATTATATTTTTTTAAACTAGAGAATATGACAAATTAAAAGACAATATAATATTTTCCTGAGCAAGATAGTTATTGAGAGAAAAGCTCTAAAAGATGTTAATCAGATTTGGAAATTTCATAGGAATTAACCATGTGAGGCTTCAGAAATTTTTCATACAAAATAATTGAACACTTTAAATGATGAATGAAAGGAGATAAAAAACTTACCATTTTTTTTTTTTTTTTTTTTTTTTAGAATTGACAGATTTGAGAAAATGTCTTAAAAACCTATTGGATACCGAGTTTGACTTTTATTTTATTTTTTTAGAATAGCCCATTAACAAACTAATTACTGATATTTTTTGATTTCACAATGACAGTTCATTTTTCTTCACCCTATGTGTAAAATAAAAAGACTAAATTTGTACTTGCAAAGAAATACAAGCCCTAACCTCGAAGATCCAAACATGATAGTACAAGAGCCCAAGAGGAGAAAAAAGGCAGTTATCTCACCCCAATTTTTGATTACTTTAATGAAAACTATGTATAATAAATAGTCGAAATTGATGAGTCTGCCAAGTATAGGTAGGGGGGATAAAAAATGGCGGCTGTTTCAAAGCGATAAAAAAAACTAATTTTTCATTCGGAGTGAATCCTATATCTTAAAAAGTAGGAACAACACAAGAAAACCTAAGAGAACGTCATATAAAGAAGAGTAAATTTGCTAAAATGTGAGCCCTAAAAGAATTGTTTACTTTTAATAGTTCTTGAGATATAGCATTTTAAAAAGCAACATTTCATAAAAATGTTGTATGGGACGTACTAAAACATCAGTAGTTAGTGAATTTATTTTGAAAAATTTATATCTCAAAAACCATTTGGCGTACAGATGTCTATTAGCACTCAAATTAAAGCTAGTTTATTGAGCTATAAAGTAGTTTACGACGTTTATTTTCGTAGGAGTAATAGTTTACATGAAATTTGTTAAAATAAATTGATTTATAGTTGTTTGGTCAAATTTTCATTTGCCAAATTTATATTCATATGTGAATATCATAAAAACTACTATCCCTACGAAGATAAGTGTCATAAACTACTTTATAGTAAGTTAAATTTCCTTTAATTGAGTATTAGCAGACATATGTGTGTCTTATCGATCTAGAGATATATTTTTTCAAAAATTCAACATTTTATACGAACAACTAGAAATTAACATTTTGTGAGTTTATTTTGTCAGATATCATAAAAACTACTACTCCTACAAAGATAAACATAATAAACTATTTTTTAGTAAATTTAACTAGCTTTAATTTGAGTGCTGGCAGACATCAGTACGTCCAATGGTTTCTGAAATAAAGTTTTTCATGAATCAAATTTATTGTCCGAACAACTATAAATCAATTTATTTTAGCAAATATCATGAAAACTACTATTCCTACGAAAATAAACGTCGTAAACTACTTTATAGC